>NW_013666109.1:196058-223803 GCF_000517525.1 Limulus polyphemus | reverse complement strand
CAATAAAAATCTTTCAACTGCGACTGTAGCTTTTTTTCCCTTAAAACGTTCTCTTCAAAATACGGGCGCGTCTTATATTCCGAAAAATACGGTAATTTAAATCTTGACACTTTACAGAAAAACAATAAAACACTATTACGCAACATAGGGCAAGTTATCATGTGTTTCTAAGTGTATAATAAAAAGATGTGGAACTAGCAAGAAGGGTGAAAACTTTATTAAATAATAGGCTCTAGCTATTACATGTGATCCCCTCGTAATTTAGGTTAAGATATAAAAATAAAAGAATTGCGAAGAGAGAGTGTCCCTAAGTTAAAATGAGACATAATAAGCTAGCTCTCGAGTCAACCTTACTAATTAACAATAATAATGATAAAAACCATACTATCAATAAAAGCCTGTGTTCCACTACCCTGTGGGGCAAACTTCGCACCATTCGCCAACTGGTAAACTTAAACAAATAGTTAAGTACATTATAAGCTACAAAAGAAGTTGAATAGATCTTGGCAAGTAAAAACTACACAAAAATAAACAAACCTGTTGCTGAAAGTAATAGGAGTACTGGGTGGAAATCTAGTGAAAGTCTAGAAAAATCTATGTAAATTCTAGTGCAAATCTGCGTGAAAACCTCTTTAAAATTCTAGATAACTTTCTTTACAAATCTATGAAACGTCTCCTGTTATTTTAATGATATTCTAAAAAAATTCTGCCGCAACTTTGTTTTAAATATCACAATAAACCCTTGATTTTCTGACATAATAAAACAGTGTTTGGTGTCTGATAGATCAATTGGCCAGTGGCAGCGAAGACAATGGGTGAATATACCCACAACAACTGCTCGATTCACAGATAAGAATAGCTTGGTGTGTTAATTAAAAATAATGTTGCTATTTCTGTATGAGAATCAGACAGAAAGATGCCTAACATCCACTTGATACAATTAGAGAACAGTTAAAGTGTGACCTTCTGGACATTGTGACCCCACACCCTAATGAGGGTTGCTAGCATAGGACAACCATTAGCTGTGTTGTTCACCAGCTCTCGGGCATACATTGTATCTGTCTCATTGTATGTTGTTATTTATATTATTAAGTGTAAGTAAAATACTTTATTCTTAGAACTGAGACGTGTTTCGCCTTGTTAAAGAATTCTATTGAAATTAAAAATAACATAGGATATTATTAATATGCCTCATAAAGATTGCATTTCTTGTTGTAAATTGAACTGTACAATGAAGGAAAGTAATTGTGTTCATATGTTCTTGAGATAATGGTTAAGGAAAATTCATCATCATTTTTCTCCTTCAAAGGATGCGTTAGTGTGTATTAACCATTTCGAGGACAGATTTATTATAAAGGAAAATAGCAGTTGAACACAACACAAAGCTTCACTATTATAGACAGACGCGTTTTCTTCAGACATACCGAAATATTTTTCCCACCAAGTTGCAAAAAACAGGACACTACCGGAGAAGAGGAAATTAAGAGCTGAAATCAGGAAAAAGGAAGAAAAGCATGATATGGTGCGGCTGCATATTAACCATAGTCAGATTGTTTCGCCCCCTAGTGTCACAGTGGTATGTCTGCGGAGTTACAGCACTAAAAACCGGGTTTCTATACCCGTGGTGAGCATAGACACAAATAGCCCATTGTGTAGCTTTGTGCTTAACTTCAAACATAAATGTTGTTTCTTTTCCTGATTTATTGCCAAAAGTTCGTGATAAGATATAAACTCTTGGTAAACATTTAATTCTTACAAACATTTAATTTGGTTCTGGAAGTCCAACAATTAATGTATTTTAGAAGTGAAGGTTCACCTCAGGTTTCGTGAAGTTCCATGTACAGAAGATGTCAGGTGTTTTAAAGACGAGTTTATTAATTCCTGGCTTCAAATTGAAAGTTGTATTAATTATTTGAAATCAAAAGGATCTATCAACAAACAGAAATGACATGAAAACATTGAGTGTTTTAAAACTTGATGAAGATAAAGCAATAGCTGAACAAACTGTTAAGTATTTCCGACTTGTTATCGAGCAAATTCATCTCATTAAACATCAGTAAAAAATAGACAATATTCGTGTGTTACTAATTACATCTCACCAAATATCAGTCGAGTAAAAAAAAATCTTGGTGTGATTGTTAATTTGAAGTTATATTCTACTCCTTCATTCTATACAGATATACAGTTTATTGAGAGGTAGTCAAGTAATTACTCTACCCATGGAAAAACTCAGAACTGCATAGGCAGCAACCTTGATGTTTCATTAATTGTTATTACTGATTTTTATCTCGTATAACTGATAAAAAAAACGTACAATTATTATCAGGAAATAAAAGAATAATTATTTTACAGTTAAATGAGAGATTCTTGTAGGATTTCAAATATAATTTAAAGGGGGGATCTTTAAAGCAACAAATGTGTCTTTACGATTTCAGCATTATTTAATAAATACAAAGTCATAGCTATGCTACTACCAGTTTTTTATTGATGCTCATGCAAAACTATTGCGGATGTGATGGTACATCTAAAGTATTTTGAATTTAATGTTGTTATTTTTTTATATTATTGGGAATAACAATTCTGTAAACAATGTTTTTCCATATGGTGAAATGGAGATATAAGTCCCCCACAAGAAAATTTGTCTAGACCATTGTTTTTCATTTTTAGCACTGTTCACACCTTAAAGTGCCTCCGCAATAATTGGATAAACCAGAAAGATCCAACTCAGACTTTGGGATTAACCCCAATACAAAAGACGTACGCATAACTCATAAAGCTAAAGTTTACGAAAAAAAAGAGAAACAGAAAGTGACCAAATATGCTCGATGTTTAAATGCTAAGCCACCGAATATATCTTCACTTGAAATACAGAATGTGATACTTAATCTGGACGTTTTTGCTGAGAAAAACGTGCAGGAAAGGAACGGAATGTCACTTTTTATCAAAAAGGTGCTGTCATAGTGGAAGTTTATAAATGTTAAATATCTAAATAAATACGTTAGATACCGTGATGAGTGAATGGATCAAAAATTGTGTGTAGGACCTTAGAATGAAAATGTTTGATAAACTCAGTTAGTGACCGACAATTTGGGCTGATTTACCATCTAGGGTATCTAGGAATTATGGTAAACATCAATAGCTTTTGAACATACTTACTACGCTGTGCGATAAATAAATGAATATTTTTTGAAAGAGTGTGGGGCTAAGAACATGCTCCTAGATAAATATCAGATTAATGACTTGATTGGTTGGTTGGTGTTTATTGGTGCAAAGCAGCTAGGCTATCTGCACCAAACAACTGATAAAAAGCTACAATTAAAATACGATAAGATGTAAAAGGAAAGCAAGTTAAAATCTAAACAATGTCCAAAAGGCTGGTAAAAAATCAAATAGATGTAGTGAGGCCAATAGTCCCTAAAAAGCTAAAAATACAATCAAACTCGACTGTGTCACCATTGCCTGTGGCACCATCCAACATCAAGGGTGAACCCATTGAAAACGCTTGTCTAAAATGGTGCCGTTGCTGGCGTTCGTAACGGCAGCACGAAAGTAAAAGTTGGGCAAATATGATCTGAATGTCAGAAAAGCCACACATTGGTGGATCGGTCCCACATGAAAAACAAAACTGTGACCAACGCATAGCCTAGCCAAGACAAGTTTTTCCTTTCGATCCTTATGGAAACTAGATGGGCAATTGACAACAGTAGGTTTGTTATGAAGTTGCTCATACTCAATCGACTGCCAACTGGCTCAAAGCCATGCCCTGATCACAGGACCATAGTCCATAAATGGAACAGGCAAAGCTGTGACATTGCCAGAGCTAGAGCAGATGGACTTAGCTGCGATGTCAGCAAGCTCGTTCTCGCGAATACTTACATAGCCAGGAATCCATAAAAACTGGATAGAAATGGATGACTGAGAAAAGTGAGCCAGTTCTTTCTGAATGTCTAATAGAACAGAGTCAGAACTGACATTAAGTGATTTCAGGACCAGTAGAGAGCTAAGAGAGTCAGTGTAAGTAGTGCAATTAGTGTACTGTTTAGCTTCTACGTGATTCAACTCGGCAGTGAACACACAAACTGTATAGGGGATCCTGTGAGCAACCATTGAGCCACATAAACCATGATAAACCTGATTTCGAAAAAGTCGTGAAAATGGAAACAGAAGAATGGTTCAAAAGATGTTTCGCAAATAGAAAATGGTACCCACAATGGGGAGTATCTGCCTTCCCCAGATGACTCAAAGAGAGGTTATAGGTGGGGAAGGTAATGAGCCATGGCAGGATTGGCCAATCATCAGACTCAGCGACTTCACCCAGCTGGGCCTGGATATGAAGGCCAAAAGGAGAAATGGCAGACCATCTATTCTGAAAGAGTACAGCTCACTGAGGGAGGAAGACATAACCCCAGGTGAGATACTATAGTAAGGATTGAAGCTTGGCAGCATATTGTAAAGAAAGTTGCAAATGGCAGAGCTGAAGAGGAAGTTAGTGGGAAAATGTGGAAAGCCCCATGCAGAGCTGAAGCCTCAGATGGTGAACAGGGTCCAACATATTCAAGGCAGAGGGTATGGCAGAACCATAAATCATAGACTATAGCCCAGCTTGGATCACACGAGAGCACGATAATCTTGAGCATGGAACATCAATCCACTCCACAAGAGGTCAAAGAGAGGACACAAATGATGTTTGGTGCCTTTGTGCACTTGACTTGAAGATGCTTGATGTGACAAAGAAAAGTAGGCTTATGGTCAAAGGTAAGCCCCAAGAACTTTCCCTCAGAAATCACGGTAAAAACAACACCATCAGGATGGAGCTCAGGATCGGGGTGTAAACCCCATTCATGGCAGAAATGGATGTAAGTGGGTTTAGAGAAAGAGAAACTAAAACCGTTTGCCGCGACCCCCTTCAACAAGCGAGTGAGGGCAGTCTTAAACTGCCGCTAAATAAACCTCATGTTTGACGACCAACAAGAAATGTGGACATTGTCAACATAAAGGCCACTTGCAACAGTAGGAAGAAGTTGTTTAGTGATAGCATTGATCTTGATACTGTAATGGGTGACACTCAAGACACAATCTTGAGGGACTCCAAGTTCTTGTGTGAAAGAACAGAAAAGGGTCGAACCCACACGACTTGAAATCGCCTGTCAAGTAAAAGTTACAAATAAAAATATGTAAATGGTCATGCAACTAATACGAATGGAGGTCCCACAAAGTGGCAAACCTCCAAATGATGTCACAAGAAAACAGAAACTTGATGCTCTCTCTTAAGGAAGGCTTCCCTGATCGAAGTTTCAAGACGAATCAGGTGGTCCATGGTGGTGGGATGCTTATAGAAACCAGATTGGGTAGGTGAGAGGAGGTTGTTTGAACCAAAGAACCAGACAAGACGTACATTAACCATCTCTCCGAGACCTTAGAGCAATTGGATAATAATTAGAAGAAAGATGAGATCCTTCCCTGACTTTGAAAAAGGTAGAACAATAACCTTGCCCCACATATAAGAAAAAATATTATCCTGCCAGATCTGGTTAAAAACAACCAGAAGAAGAGCAAGAGAGGCAGGAAGGGGAGATGGCATAGCATCTCACTGTGAACATCATGAGGTCCAACTGATGCACTGCCAAACCAATGAAGAATAAGGTTAAGTTTCACCAGTGTAAGTGGGCGATTATAATCGTAGAAAAGATCTGCCAGAGAGGAAAGGGGAAATCATTCAGCCTGAGACTTGATTGTCAAGATGGTGAAAGAAGAGACAGAAATGCTGTAAAGATAAAAAAGCTCTTCCCGAGAGTGTTGGCGATACTCTGTACATCACTAACTTCTTGGCCATTGGAGAGCAAGATGAAAAGAGGATAGGAAGGAACTTCAAACTGATCTTCCGAATCTTATCCCACATGATTTTGGAACTGGTAGTAGAATATATACTGGTTGTGAACTTAATCCAAGATTCCTTTGGACCTGCTGGAAAGCAATGCATTTGGAAAGAGTGAGATACCTGCAAAAAACATCCCACCCCATTCCTGAGCTTTCTGTGTCAACTGGCAGGCAGGAGACTATCATGGATGAGGATGAAATGTGAAACGTGTCGAGTTTTTGGCGATAGAATGAACAGCTGATTGAATTATACAATCAATTACTGCTTCCACACAGTCGTTAATAGATGGAAGACTAACAACAGCAGGATCTAGTTCTGAGAGAGTGGTAAAGAAGAGCCAGTAAGCCTGCTCCAGCTTCCACTGTGGCACTTGGGTTGGGTGGCATCGACTATGGCCAATCTCTCTTAAACCAAAGCAAAAATGATCATTGCCCCTTGAATCACTGTCAACCTACCAAGAAAAATGTGAAGGGGAACAGATAGATAGATCAATAGCAGTAAAAGACTAAGTAGGTGCATGAAATAAGTAAAAGGATCAGTGTTGGAAGGAGAAAGTTTGTGATCTGAGAGCATACACTCCACAGAACGACCCTTCCCATCAATATCAGCACCACACCACAGAGAATTGTGTATATTAAAGTCTCCCAAGGTAAAAAAGGGGAGGCAGCAAATGTTTTACAAGAGCTTCTAGGTCTGATTGATCGAAAGTCTCTCCTGGAGACAGGTAAAGAGAACCCATGGAGATATGGATGGCTACAGTCTCCAAGGGTGTATCAAGTGGCACAGACAAGGTGGGTATGTTCTGGTTACTCAACAGTGTCACACCTCCATGGATTCGACCATCACACAACCTGTTATTCTGGTATAAAGAAAACCACCAAAACGTGATATTATCAGCAGGTCTCATGAATGTTTCTTGTAAAGAGAGACACACGGGATGATAGGAATTGAACAAAGCCTTGATGTCATCCAAGTTAGACTAAAAACCTCGACAGTTCCACTGTATCAAAGTGATCATTTTTATTTAGGTGGAGGTGAATGGGATGTAGTACCCTATTGTTTGCAATCACGACGTTTTTCTTTACCAGAAAGAGGTCTATCGACCTCCATGGAACCTGTCCTGGGTCGATTAGGCAGATTGTGTTAGTATAAGGAGATTCCAATGACTGAGGGCACGAATAAATAATAGTTCTGCATTTCATGGCCAAAGGAGATGGACCTGAGCAGTCCTGGAAGCAATGATGAGGACAGAGACAGGAGTAGACATAGGCTTGTCAACTCTTGCATCTGTATAGATCAAAAGTCTGCACTCTCACTGTAGCAGTAGTAGAATATAATGCATCAGCATATGTCCGAAATGGAAAAGGGAACAATGACTTCCAAGCCTCGGGGTAAGAAATGTTATTGACAGTACATAAACTTTGTACCTCTTTTTCCTCCACGCACTTGGGGCAAGATCGATAGTAAGAGAGGTGGGAACCACCACAATTTATGTAGTGAGGGTCCAGTTGACACTCATAGGCATCATGATCTTTGTCACCACAATGAGCACACGTTAAAGAAACTTTGAATGTCTTAACCACTGACACTGAAAATATCTGAGAGGGTTAGGAATATATGGCCATACCTTACTATTAAGATAACCATCCTTGACAGACGCAGGTGGACATGACAGTTTATAGAATTGGTAGGACTGCAGTATTCCATCTTTTAGAGTGGAGATGCATCACACACCAGAAACTTTAAATCCCTCACCAGGATAACTCCTCATGATGAATTCAAAGCAACGTGGGGATTAACCTCAATAGGTATGTCCCCAATGATCTGTGACCTCAGCAGGAGCTCGCTATGGTGTGGCATAGATGTTTCAATGAAAATGTTCCCAGATGTAACTTCTTGACTGACTTTGGAGAGCCAGCAAACCTCTTTACTCCCTTCTGGATGAAAAGGGGAGACATTTGCCCTAAAGATTTCTCAGTCAAAGAATGTAAAATTATAAAACGAGATACAGGAACCAACTTGGCTGGTAACTGTGAAACAGAGTCCTCCATACGTGTTTGATTACCTATTAATTGTTTTTTGTTACTATTTTATTTTTTGTGAGGTTGGGGATGCATAAGAAAGAGAAAATTATTCAATTTCCACTGACACCAACCACCATGGAATCCTATGAGAGGATGCACTACAATGTAAAACAAGGACATTGTAGTAACACCAGTGCTTCATGAGCACTATACCCAAACATCAGCATCAGACACAATGTCCACACCACCCAATGAGAATGTTCAACACTGGGACTTAGCTGACCCTAGCCCAACAAGACCAGCCAAAAGACCCTGGGGAGCCACCCGTCTACAGGAGTTCAAGGCCAAAGTCATATTTTAAAGTGCCACTGACACCCATAAACTACCAGGATCCTCTCTTCTCCTTCACGGTTCGCCACGCACGGCAAACGCGTGGGTGGATGTTCAGATACTAGAGGAGGTAAACTGAAAATACAGAACCTTTCCTGGGAGGTCTCCTCACCATGTACAGGAACAACCTTGAGGAAAATGATGACTTAGAAGCAAGATTAAGTCAACATTTCTCCTTCATGGGTAGTAACTATTATGTCTCTAGTTTCTTTCTAAATTATTAGGAAAGAAATTGTGGACATTTTTGATGCATACCAAATGGACTTTTTGCCATTCCTTTCAAGTGAGGATGAAATTATGATTGAGATCAGATATGCTTAAAAACTTTCCAGACAACGAACTTCCAGTGCTTATGTACACATATCTAATTATTGTGCTAGGCAAGCTTATAAACTTCGCATGGGTTTTGAGAAACAGGGCTTATTAGGCGTGAACTCCAATGTGAAATACCAATAGATGACACAGACATATTTTATGTCATTCAGAAAATGGACCATGGGGGAATGAAATGTACATCCAAATACATCATTTTGGCCACTACTTATTGCCACCAAATACTTACAGACCTATGTTCATATCTGATCAGTTTCACGAAAAATGTGTTAAATCGTCATCCTAGTTGAGCATAATTGTCACCCTCACCAAACAACACATCTCATTTAATTCGCATATTGAATAACTGAACAATAATTGAATAGAGTTGTTTAAACATTTGTTTAACAACAACTAAAAGCTTCGAATGATCTATTCTTTTATTGGGAGTGTGTCTGTCAAACTAGTTTCAGAGAATTCCATTCCTCATCAGTAGCCCTGGACACTACCATCAATGAAACTTCAACATAACAACAACATATGCATTATTTCATTTCTATCCTGGGGGAACCGGCGGGCTGGTAGAGGGTTACGCCCTCTCATCAGCCAAGCGACGAAAAAAGAAAATTGGTAAAAATAAATAATAGTAGGATAAGTGTGCAAGTCAGCACAGGAGGTAAAAAATGTGGTATGTGCAAATGGAGGAGACAATCTGGAGAAATATGGGTGAACACTGACCAGTCTATATTCCATAAAGGAGATAATGTGGGAACTGGCAACTGGTATTGTGGGTATTGAGAATCAGGATAGATAAATGAAGAAAGAGGGGACATCGGCATCTCGACGTGGTCGGGATTGTCAGCTGGGAGAGAAATAACATAGAATTCAGTAGATGATCAGCTGGTGCCAAAAGGCTTCTTGGAGTGTGTACAATGGTGGCGAGAACATTGGAGAAAATGAGATCGTGGTTACGAAAACAGTTATTTACATAGCGAGTGCAAAGCTGTCGAAGGTGTAACAGAATGTGAAGAAGTTGATATGGCGATAAAGGTCAGAATTGGGACTAGGGAGTTGACACCAAAAGCGAGCTGTAGGGCATGGAACTCGAAAACCTGGAAACGAGAGTAGAATGTCAGAGAAGCAGATATCCAGGCTGTATGTCTATAGGTTAAGCAGGGTCTGATAAATGTCTTGTATGTGTATAGCAGAAGTGGAGGGTTCAGGCCCCAGAAGGTACCAGTGAGGGAACGGAGAAACCTTAGCAGAAAGGGCAGATTGGTATGGTTTCCAAGTAAGATGCCTATCAAAGACAATGCCAAGATACGTCACAGAGTCAGAAAGGGGGATCGGGACATTGTCGACCCAGACATCAAACAGAGATGGGTCATGGCAAGGGCGAAACTTACGACGTGATGGACCAAAAAAAATAGCTCGTGTCTTAGGGACATTGAGGGATAGACGACAGCAGTGACACCAATACAAAAAATAATTTACAGCAGCCTGGAGTAGCTTATTCAGTGTGGACGTCGTGGAACAATGGGCTACCCAAGCTGTGTCATCAGCATATTGAAACAACTGAGAGGAGGCTGAGGACAAGGCATATCAGCAACATAGAGAATGTTCAGAAAGGGATACAACACAGAACCTCGTGGGACTCCAGCATGTAGCGTGAAAGCGCGAAAGAGAAACCCATCAATCGAAATAGTGGCATGCCACCTGTGAAGAAAATAGGAGATGAAACGAATATAGGGAATAGGAAAGTGTAACATGTGTAGTTTGTGGAGTAGACCTTGATGCCATACTGAGTCAAAAGCACGCCGCAAATCAAACAGGATCATACAGGAGGGTCTCCGAGTGTTGAAATGATTGAAAAGTGAGTCAGGTAAATTGAGAAGTTGATCCAAACTAGAAAGATGTGGGCGAAATCCCGCCTGTGTATGAGGCAGAAGGTTGTGAGAAGCTATAAATTGATGAAGATGGGCAACAAGAATGCATTCAAAGGTTTTACTGAAAACACTAGTGAGGCTGATAGGACGATAAGAATTAACACCAGAGGCAGGTTTACCCGGTTTCAGATAAAGCAGAATAGTGGACAACTTCCAGGAACCAGGAAAAAATCCCGAGGAAAAAAGATAGGTGTAGAACAATGCAAGAAGTCGAAGGAATTGCATAGGGGCATGATGGACTTGGCAGTAAGTGATTCCATCAGGACCAGAGGCAGAGTTATGACTATTCTTCAGCACTCACCGGATATCAGCTTCAGTAACGAGAGCATGTAAAAAATCATCGTCAACTACATGGGAAGAACTAGGATTAAGGCCAACGAGGGCGTTAGCAGTTGAGTTCACGATGGTTGTAGTGTCACTGTAGTCAAGAATATGATGTTCTGGTACCTGAAAGTTCTGTTCATGAAAAGCAGCAAAATTGTTGGCCTTGTCCAAAGTTGTAGAAGATGCAGCACCATGAACAAGAATAGGATAGGAGGGAGAGCATCGCTGACCTGCGAGGAGCTTAAATGGTTCCAGAATTGCGAGGAAGAAGAGGAATGACCGAGTTTGTTACAGGCCTGATTTCACCACTACGTTGGACTGCCTGAACAAAATTACGGGCAGTACATTGAAGACCCCTAAATCGTTGCAGCAACAAAGGATCATGAGACCGACGGTATTCATGCAATAAAGTGGATCTACAGCTCTATGAGGTAAGGCTGGTTTATGGAGAGCTGAAGAAGAACTCGGTATGTGTAAAGCACTGGTATCAGAGAGAAGAGTGGTGAGTAAGGTGGTGAATGAGTTAACATCTTTTTGAGGTAGTAAGAGGTCGATCCATATCTGGTATGGCATTAGCAATGTGTGAAGCATAACATTTCCAGTCGGCAGAACTAAAATTTAAATGAGTCCAACGAAAAGCACGAGGAGCAGACAAGGACTACGAATGGACACAAAGTTCTATGGGGAAATTATCACTACCAATGGGAGGACACATCTGGAGAGTGATAAAAGGAACCAGGTTGGAAGAAACAAAGACAGTATCAGGTGACGAATGAGAAATTGGACGACTAGGGGCTGGCAGGGGTAGCAAAGAACCAGAAAGGGAACATAAGGAGGACTGAAAATGGGCACATTCAGCTGAGATCCTACTGTGGTAGTTGACATCAGTAAGAAGAACATAGCTGCAAAAAGAGTGGTCCAGAAAGGAAAGAAAGGCATCGAGGAAGGGAACTCTGGAAAGAATGTAGATTGTTGCAATACTGATTAATCGAGCTGAGAAGTAAATAGTGGCTACCAAATGCTCAGGGTAAGTGGACTGCAAAAGATTATGTAGGCACACAGGAAGGCGAGTACGAGTAGCAATTGCCACACCTCCTCGGGCCAGACCCATAGGATGATCATAACGATAAAGAGTGTACCCTGACAGATGAATCCTTTGAGTGGGTTTCAGAAAAGTTTCATTGAGGAGAACACAATCATACAAGCCTCTATCCACCAGATCTCCAGGAAAGGAAGGTTATAAAGAAGAGAGCGAATATTGACAAATAAGTACTTCAACATAGACGACGAAATAGAAAGTGAGAGTCAAGTCCAGAATAAGTGGTCTGCATGTGAAGGCGAAAGACAGTCTTGGCAGCAAGAATAATATGATCTAGAATGAACGCACATTGGAAGGGGAGGATATTCTGTAGTATCAGAGTGTCAAAATAGATGATATCCTACGTGGTAGGAGACATAGCAACAGAGTTGGATGGAGGGGTAATGGCATCGGTGGTATGCACTGGAGCAACAAAAGCAGGATCGTCAGTCTTGGGGTAGGCTTACCCTGGCACTTAGAGGAGTATGTAAGATGATCAAGATCGCAAGTGTTGCAGAGGGGAGGAGAGCTTAAGCGAGAGCATTGGCGAAGGAAATGAGATCCGCGACAATGAGAACAAACTGGTTGGTTAGGGCATTTAGCAGTGATATGTGAGTTGTATAGTAGGCACCTCTCACAGTACAGAGCCTGGGGAGCCTGATGGCGTTGACAGAAAAGAAAGGCTACATTAGACAGATGACCTACAGGGTCACTATTCTCTGCCAAAACATGAATCATAAAGGTAGGACTGGAAGAATTTTGAATGCGAATGGCACGCGTGACTGATATGTTTCAAGTAGAAGTTCAGAGAGGATCTTTTTTTCAGTGATTCCAGGATCAACACCACGGATGACACAAGAGAATAGAGGCGTACAACGAGGAGGAGGTTGTTGTTTTAGAGCAGGGGAGCGAAGTTGAGTGAGCATAGTAGATTGATCCAGATTAAGCAGGCCAATTTTGTTACAAAGTATATCACACAATTGAGGGTTACCAGTTTTCACAATTATTCCATTTCTCGTTGGAATTAGTTGATG
Source organism: Limulus polyphemus (assembly GCF_000517525.1). Lineage (NCBI taxonomy): Eukaryota > Metazoa > Arthropoda > Merostomata > Xiphosura > Limulidae > Limulus > Limulus polyphemus. The sequence continues at coordinate 210,817 of NW_013666109.1, read as the reverse complement.
AACGTGAGAACAGAGGCAGTATCTAGAAAGTTCGAGAAAGAGGGCTCATACCGGAAAGTAGGAACACAGTATCTTGAGGAGCTTCAGTAGTTTCCATAGGTCCGAGCACTTCACCAGAATAGGCGGATCGAGTGGAGACAGGAATCAACTGAGTAAAGGTGGTAGAGGCAGAAACGGTAGACGAAGTAAAACCAGCAGTAGACAGGTGAGAGACGGTAGAGATAGTTGAACCAGAGGACGATGATGAGATAACGGCAGCATACGACAGTCAGTCGCGGGACATCAGTAGTAATTGAAGAGCTATCCAAGTCCAAGCAGTCAGCCCAGGATGGAAAAAACACCAAGGATTGCAGGCTTCCGAGGTACACCCTCCGTGGGTCGGGAATAAGGTTTTGGACGAACACGACAAGGTGACAGACCCGGTTGATCCGACATAATTTGGCGCTCAATAACTTGAGGCAGCCGAGAATGCATGAACACAAATACACAAATGAAAAGTAAGAAACAAATAAGTAATAACTGTCAAAAATCACTCACCAAAAGGAACCGCACTTAAGCAACAATACAATCCGCAGAACTTTTTGCCGAATCATTCTAATCAATCATGTCGAATCAATCATTTGAAGAACTTGTAGCATTCCGCCACAATTTAACTCTTCATATTGCTAGCCGACACAGGGCAGCTGGTACATAATTGAATAGAGTTGTTTAAACATGTGTTTGTTTGTTTTGAATTTTCGCGCAAAGCTACACGAGGGCTATCTGCGCTAGCCGTCCCTAATTTAGCAGTGTTAGACTAGGGGGAAGGCATCTACTCATCACTACCCACCGCCAATTCTTGGGCTACTCTTTTACCAATGAATAGTGGGATTGACCATAACATTATAACGCCCCCACGCCTGAAAGGGCAAGCATGTTTGGTGTGACGGCTATTCGAACCCGCGACCCGCAGACTGCGAATCGAGCGCCCTAATCACCTGGCCATGCACAACAAACGAGATTAGTAAAGACAAGAAACGAGAGATGTATATAAGATCAAGTGAAAAATTGTTAGACAATCGTCCAATCACGAAATTAGTTACGGATTCGATTTGTCAGAAATATAATAGGATTCACAATACTTTACATTCATACACAACAGGTATGTAGCTAAGTTAGTAAGAAAGATGGCTGATAAAACCTTTGTACGTAAACATCTTGCAGCACAGCATTTGTTAAAATCTTTATTGCAATATCGAGGGAGACTTAAAAGTGTGAATTCATTAAAAAGTTTCAACAATTAGGGAATGTGGTGTTGACGTCATTGTGCAAGGCATATGAAACAACTTCTAACAATAATAAATATAAAAGTTTGTGTGGAGAAAGCTTACACACTTCTAATACCTAGTCTATTTTTTCCAGAAACTTCTTATTTCAGTGCTGTTTTTGACAAAGATGCAAAGATGGAAATGTTCTTTAGAGTAAATTTCCTTTATACAACAAGGGTGCTTGTGGGAGTGGAGCTGCTACTTAGATTTGTTCTGAATTGTGCAAAATTTCTATACCTGAAGTAGCTGAAGATCTCTACACCATATTAACTAACATTCGTAAGTGTACTCCATTAGCAGCCAGAAGATATGTTCAGCAGAAGGATGATTGCACACAGTTAGATATGCATTATCCACATCTACAAGGGTACAACAAACAATGCCACCCTGATTCAAATGCTTGTGGCTCTAAATTGCTATTTTTACTTCGTCTAGCTCCTCATTATCCTAACATCAGGAAAATAATCAATATATTATACAGTGTCAGAAGGGCTCATTACAAAATTGTAGGCATTGACCATGTGCTATATAAAGGTGAAGTATGTGGATGGTAGGAACTTTCAAAATAACAGAAGGTAAGTAAAAAACATTGTGTTGTACTGTACGAAGTTTTGGATGGAAGTAAAATTCTTGAAACCTTCAATACAGCTTTTATATTGTATCAAAAGAAGTGTTCAGACTATGCTGAGTATCCTTGCATGTCATGTAACAAGCTCTGTTACAAATGTGAATGTGTATAACTGGATCGCTGCAAATGACTGATTGCTGGTGATGCTTGGGATGGCTGCTGAAGTATATAGAACAACATCCTCCTCCTGATGATGGGATGCCTACAGGATACATCTGTAGGTACTGTATAGAGAAATTCTGTGTAGGAATACTTTCACCTCACTGCATGATAAATGGTTTAACATTTGACTCTGTTCCTACAGAAATTGTCCAGCTCATTCAATATGAAAAAAGTATTGATTCATTTGGCAAAAACCTTCCAGGTTGTAATCAAAATGAGGACTGTGGCTAAAAAATGATTGCCTCCTAGCCACATTGTCAGCAAGGTGTGGGGTTCAACTTTTCATCTCCTTTTGCCCTTGAAACATACATTAAAAAGGCTACTCAAGCCTGAAGAACCTATTCCAGAGCATTTTTATTGTTGTTATCTAATCGAAAAAATGTAGTTTTTCAGGATAATTGACAATCATAAGGTTTATTGGGTCTTTTTTTCAAGTTGAAAAAAATCAATAAATTGTATCATAAACTTAATTTAAAAGCATCAGCGTCAGGATTAGACCAAAGAATAACCGAATTTGTTAACACAGAACTCAACATTGATAATAATGAAGCTACAATTGCCATAAACCAGGAGAATGACGCTGCAGTAAAGTGTGAGCAGCTTTTTGACAGAAATCCCATGGTCTGAAGAATTGCACAAGAAGAGAAAATAGAGGTGTATGAAAACTATACTATATAAACACTACATGGTCCTAGGGAGAATGAAATGGTAACTAGTCTTTACCAAATGCTACGTATTAATGAACCTTCCCTAAATTCATGCTGCAAGCATTTAGATTTATTGTGTTTCCCTGACCTTTTCTCATATGGTTACAGTGGGAAACATCAACCAAGAGAAGTGAAGCTTGGTGATTCAGATTATGTTAAAACTATAATGCAGTTGTGCATTGCACGATTTAAATTATATCAGCAATATCTTTTCTACCATCTTCATCACACCACCATACATCAGCTAAATAATGGAATCTTTCACAAATTAAAATTTATTCACGTTCATGATAAGTTGAAAGTCGGGTGGTACTTAGAAATGTTAGAAAATCAAGAGGTTGAAGGGGATTTGACCATTATGTTTGCTTGCTTACGAAAGAGTAAGCAGTATTGGGCACAACCTCGAAACAACCTAAATGTAATGACTCTGCATTATGGTCTAGCTACTTGGTTTCTTACTCTGAGTCCTGCTGAGTGAATGGGGATGATTTGGGTTAATATTTACGTAAGATTAATCCTTCTGAAATGGCTCATCTATATACAAGACTGGTTACAGGTGATCTAATATCAGCCTCTATATTTATCGATAACAAGTTTAGAGGATTCATAAAACTCTTTACATCAAGTTATACTCGTATTGGTACAGTCATCTACTATTTTTGGAGACGAGAATACCAAGGACGTGGATTACAACACTTTTACCTACAGCTTTAGATAGATGATGCTCCTGTGATTGGAGAAAACACAGATGAAAAAACTGTCGCATTTATTTTGAGATATGTTACTTGCCAGATTCCAGATAAAAGCTTAGGTTCAATATTGCATGAAAGAGTATCAACATACCAGTATCACCATTGCAACAATTATTGCTTAAGATAAAAGAAAACCAAATCTGGTATTAGAAAAGTTTGTTGATTTGGTTTTCTAAAACTTAAAAGGGAAAAACTGTATCTTTGAAGTGTTGTTGAATCGGTAGTCGGAAGGAAAGCGTTGATTGCCAGCTCAAGCTGATATGATCTTCTATACGAAGATAATAAGCGTATGATATGTGATCACTATAGGAGAGATGTTGGCGATTCTAAGTTAGTATATTACAAAGTACACAACTAAAACAGAAAAAAAAAGTTGTTGCAATACTAACCTCCACCAAATCACTAGCTAGTCGTTTAAAGAATGTTGCATTAAGGAGCCTTTCTCATCGAGAATATGGTACTATGGAAGCTAATGACACGTTATTTGGCTTACCGCTGTATGGCACAGATCTAGTTGCTGTGTTGTGATGGGTTGACGTAAAGTTGATCCACAGTTGTAGAGTTAACTGGGTTGCCTGAGGATCCTAAAGATATATTATAGCATTCTTGGATTGATACTTATCAACAGATTACCTGAGCTTGAGGATACTAGTCTATATGAGTTTCTATATGACCATACATAATCAACTGTTACAAATATAACACACAACAAGGACTGGAGAAATACTTTTATTCCATGTTGTTGTTGTTGTTTAAACCCTGGAGAGAATATAATAAATTTATGGGAGATTGCTTTAATTACATCAAGGCATTTAATGATTTTAAAAATAGCCTGTTGGGTGGTTTGAAATACCATCACCAATTGTCTTGTTTGCAGCAAGTTGAAATACACGAATTAGTTCAAAAAGGTTGAGTGGAGATGGGAGATGAAGATCAGCAAAGCAGTAACCCTCCTGTTGGTGGCCCACTGCACTATGTTAATACTGAGGCACACGTGGGCATGGTAGAATTTGAAGGTGTCATTCACCATGGTGAACAAGTAGATGTGAATAAGACGATTGGAAATGATGAATGAGGACCAACTGATGGTTTTCAACTGTTAAAGCATGGGTTCAATCAGCAACTGGTAAAGATGTTACCGTTGCAGCACCCACAGGTATTGCTGCATTTAATATTAATGGGTTAACTATTCACAGACTACTGATGCTGCCAGTGGAACAAGTAATGACAGCACAATTTTGGCCCATGTCTGATGATACCCTGAAAGTTGTGTGAAAAAGTTGTGTAACTTTAGATTACTTTAGATAAGATATCCATGGTCAGTAACCGGACTTTAATGTACATACAACTTCACCTTATTGAGGTAGGTTCATTTGATGCATTCAGAATCTGAGACCGTTATATCATAGAGTATCGAATGATCTCTCTGTATATCAAGAAGTCACGTGAATCAACCTCTTTCTTTTCTTTGTGAAGTTCGCGCAAATCTATTCGATGACTATCTGCGCTAATCACCCCTAATTTAAAAGTAATAGATTAGAGGGAAGGCAACTTGCCAGCACCACCAACTCCTAGGTTACTCTAATCGAATTATAATGCCCTACGGCTGAGAGGGCGAGCATGTTTGGTGATTGGATTCTAACCCACATCTTGAGAGTTAATCGCCCTAACCACCGTCCCCGTCCCACCAAACATGCTCCCCTTTCAGCCGTGGAAACGTTATAATATGACGGTCAATCCCATTATTCGTTGATAAAAGAGTATCCCAAAAGTTGGGGATGGGTGGTGATGACTAGCTGCCTTCCCTCTAGTCTTACACTGCTAAATGAGGGACGGCTAGAGCAGATAGCCCTCGTGTAGCTTTGCGCGAAATTCAAAACGAAATCAAACATTTTTTTTGGAATCAATTTTAAACTATGTATCCAATAATATTGATTGCCTTGGCAGCAATCTTCGCTGTTTGTATAACAATAAATTATTTTTCTTGGCCTCGCTTTTTTTTTTTTTTTACAGCCAAGCTGTTTTTCATTGAATGACATACACTTTACAAAATTACTTTGGCATGCTTTACTATAAACCTAAAATTTCACCCTGTCGCTTTTAAAATAGCTTATCTGTATACTATATAGATGCACATATTGTTGTTTAAAGAAGAGTATAAGGCTCATTTTTGTTATGCTTAATCTGGAATACTATTCATTAAATTTTCCAGTTCTCCTGGAGGATTAGGAAATATTTATCTAAGAGATAATCTAATTAGCAAAACAAAATATCCAATCTTAATTGTGATACTTTGTCTTTTAAGACATTATACATCGACTTTGTTGATAATGACAACCACTCAAAGGCAGGCGATACAAGCATGAAACATTTTAGAAAGAAACAAATGTTACCCGAGATTCTGGATTGACATCATAGTTCTCTTGCAAGTGTCCTAACTCGACCTTTTTGCTTACAAGTTCTCTAACCAAGAAGACGAACTCTCCGTTCCCCATTCCAAGATGATAAGCAGTGGTGAGAATGTCAGTAGCAACGGCATGTGACGTCATCAGTATCAACACTATTTAGAAATATTATGTTTAATTAAGAAGATTACTAAATGAACATAACTTATAGACGAAACTTTCCTTCTAATATGTATCATTAAAGTCATCCCCATAAAAGATCGATTATAAGTTATTAGTATTTTTACATAATACATGTATAGTCATGGAAATCTCTGAAAAATGTTCAATTATCTACAATCTCATGTAGAAAATTTACAAAATATTTAATCCGAAATTTTAATCAATCTATGTGAAATATGTTATTGGATGTTAAACGCCATAAAAAAATCTAGATTTTCAAACTCATTGATTGTTTAAAAACTTTCAGTTACGCACATCATCCAAACAATTTGAAATGAATTGTTCACAAAGGAATACTACAACAATATTTCTTATGTATATTGTAGTGAATGTTATATTTAGACGGTACTTAATTAAACACGTATAGTATTGTCATGTTATCTTTAGTAGGCGTACTATGGAAATTATAAGCCGATAGTTGATATCTTACACATGTATATATATATATATATGTGTGTGTGTGTGTGTGCGTCTACAATCAGAATCAAATCTGATCTGATCTAAGGGACATAACTGAAGCCATCTGGGAGATGATGTTTAACACTTACCACGTGCAACTTGACTACACCCTTTCAAATGTTTAGCGATGTTGAAATCTGGAGATCTTGAATCAAATAATTCAATATTTGTTGTGAAATTATTTTCCCTTTCAAAGATCTCAAGCTGCAGTGCTTCTCTGTAGTATACTTCAATATCAATACTGACATCAGACATCAGACACACGTGATACCATAGAAAATGCTGTAGTAACTTGAACGTGGCAACGGCAACTGTTTCAACGTTATACCCAACTCGAATTAACGTAGAAAAAATTGTTTTATCGCCAAGAGCTCCACCAGAACCGCTAGCAGTGCATATAGGAATGTTCCAATACGATGTCATTCTTCCAACTGTTAAAAGTGGAAAGGTACAGACTGGACCCATGAATGCTCTTGTACCATGCTCGAGTACTTCTTTTGCCGCAATTGCCGCAGCTGGAATAGCTTCCCGTCCTGAACAACTGCTATATCCTCCCACATAGCGGGTGGTGAATTTAATGTGGGGATACATTTTCTGAACTTTTTCCACAGCGATTTCAGTAGCTGGTTTAAAAATTTTAAAGTCGAAGCCTGACGACGTATCTGTTACTGATCGGTTGAGAAACATGGCTGTTATTCTAGTTTCGAAAACGAACTCCGAATTAATACCTAAGCCTAAAATCAAAACTAGTATCCATTGAAAGCAGATCATCTTCCAGAACTTCCGAGTTCGAGTGTACTGTAGAGAATGAATAACCTTTGTTCAAGATATATATATATAATATAGTACTTCTGTTCAACTTCAACTTTGTGATTACAAAGACAAGTATAAATGTAAATATGCAGCAGTTAGTTATTCCTGACCTTCACCGTTAATGGTTCTCATCAACTTGGTAATGACAATTTGTTCAAATGTCATTAGTCGTCTATAGAGTCGATCAGTAAACGATTAAACTACTGAACGAAATTCAGAATACAGTTTTTTTTTGTTATTTATTAGTCTCGTTTGGACAAATAAATTAGATGAAGCATTTACTAAAGCCCACCTTTTTGACATTATTTTTCTTTAATGATCAAACGATTCACAATTGAATCAAATGATTTTTGAAACGTTGTTTTTATTACTAAACCTTATCAAAGTAGAAGAGAAACTACGTTAGTTTTGGGCCCATTTTTGATCATTATACAAATATACATTGCGAATGTCCATTTAGAGACTTTATCGATTGTTGAAACATATTTTTCCTTGTAATGTGCCACTAAATATGCTAATATAACGATCAAGTTCAAATCATGATAGAAGATAATAAAGTTTATTCGTGCAACTTATAATAGAAGACTAATAACTGTTGTTTTCTGACATCGACCATTTTTCAAATGTATTGTCTCGCCTACATTTTAAATGTAACATCAAAATGACCAACTGAACTAATAGCAACATTCTTTAAAAATAAAAACAATCAAACTAGCATATCGTTCTAATAGAGTGCGATTAACACTAAAATATTCATCACTTTTCATTTAAATAATTAACAAATTAATCACTTGGCTTTTATTTAGGTCCAATTGATAAGCTTCACTTCCAGTAGTTTATTATTTGTTTATTTGTTTTTTTAAGCATTAAGCTGCACAATGGGCTATTTGTGTTATGCCCACAATGGGTATTGAAACCTGAGTTTTAGCCTTATAAGCTTTTAGACCTACCGCTGAGCCACTGGGGACATAATGTTTTTTAAATATATCCTTTAATATACAAATGTGGTAGTGAGTGAAAAGAGGTTTAGTCAAACTTATCAATTAACTTGGAATTATCAATTGGCCAACGAAAGCAAGTCAGATATTTTTATCATAAGCTGCTCGTTTGTTTTTTAGAAGACAAAAATAAATAACATTTTTCTTCATATTTTAGTTCTCAGAAATTATGTATTTACAATATACTTATAACTAAAGGAGGTTGAAGTTGCTGAATTTGGTCATGATGATGTTGTTGGATTACGATCGACAAAACAGCACATTTGAGAATTGTTAAAAACGTTTCGATGATGAAATAGTCCTTCTGAGAAAATACTTGCAGGAGACACAATATAGATCTGAAATGTTATTTAGACACAACTCTGATCTGAAAATTGTAGTGAACAAATGAAAAGGAATGTGAAAATCTATATAAATAACAATAATTTCCGATCAGAATAAGCTATGTACTTATTGCGAAACTAAAAATTAACCCAGCATCAGAATAACTAATTACATGTACCTTTTTTACGCACCTATTTAGAAAGATTATAATGCCTTATTTCGTCAGTTCGGTACCCTGGCATTTCACGATATTTTCGGCCCTAAACCCAATAATATCTCACGAGTTTCAGCTACCTTAGGAGATTTCTGTTGGTCCTAAATACAAGTTCTTAGGTAACAATGCAACTCAACCTTTAAAATAGAAGTTCGATCATGAATTACAAATTGAAATTAAATAAATGTAATTATATTCGAAATAGTAATTAATATACCAATATTATTATTGAAAGTAACAATAGATAAAAAAATGTCATACCTTATTTAAGGAACCCATAAACACTACACCCCCTTTAATCCATAGTCGTTGATGTATATTCCTTTTTTTGAAACTGATTCTATCTTTAACAATGTACTTTACACTTTACCAAAGAGGCTCTGCACACGTGCCTCTCTATATTATTTTTAAGTGTGACATTTATTACCAGATGTCTTGTAAAAGGCTAGTCGGATTGGATGCATCAGCTTTCTCATGGTTTGTTTTTGAATTTCGCGCAAAACTACACGAGGGCTATCTGCGCTAGCTGTCTCTAATTTAGCAGTGTAAGACTAGAGGGAAGGCAGCTATTCATCTTGCTCGCTCTTTCAGCCGTGGGGGCGTTATAATGTGACAGTCAATCCCACTATTCGTTGGTAAAAGAGTTGGCGGTGGGTGGCGATGACTAGCTGACTTCCCTCTAGTCTTACACTGCTAAATGAGGGACGGCTAGAGCAGATAGCCCTCGTGTAGCTTTGCACTAAATTCAAAACAAACTATCTGAAACGTGAATGGCATGCAAAACTCTATTATAGTCTATTCTAATAAGGTTTGTAATGCAGGAAAATTCTAGCCTAAATAAATTCAGATCAGCAACTTGTGGGCTAAAGTTACCTCTGTTATAAAGTTAGGTGTAAGGTTACATGTGTTGAAGTTCTGAGAGTGTAAGAAAGAGTCTGGCATTTGGTCAGTCTCTAAGGGATTGGGAGATTACAATACATTAAGTCATTAGCAAGTAATTGGAGTGAGAGGGTATAGTGGATGCCTTTCTAAGTTCACTGAAATGTAGGCTACAAGACTTAATGGTTATGAACCGTTATAATCCGATATACTGGAAACATGTGCATGAAAAGAAATAAAGAGACGTGGGTTTGAGAAACAGCAGTTGGTTATGTTCACATTAGTATTCCAGATAGGAATAAGTACAACCTAAATAAATTTGATGGACATAAGAAGGGAAAGCGAAGTGCGAGTACCGCAACAACCTTCCATTGGGATTCCATGTTCCTGTTTGAAGAGATATTGGCCAAATTGCACAAACGTATTATCAGTTAAAAATTTCATAGCCTGTAGGAATTTAGTTTATGTGTAACCATAGTAACTGTGGCATTGTTATAGAAAGTTTTGTGTTTACCAGGGCCGTATCCAGCGATGAAAGAGCGGGGAGGCAAACTCTCGAAGGGGACCTTACTCGAAATTAAATTTTGGCACATAAAGGCCCCTTTTCGCAGGAAATAAGAATTACAGCATAACATTGCATAACTATAAAATTTTATTTTGAGTATAGGGTATGAAGTGGGCCCCTTTTAACCCTTTTGCTGCCAATAAACATTTATACTCACTGATTTGCGAAATTCGGATTTACCCCACGGCTACCAAAAAAAAAAAAATCCCTCTATTGAGACATGCTGTACTTGAAAGAATCGCCAAACCTGCGTGTGTGCTGCCATCTGTGTTCTGCGCCGTCAAACCAGGATGTTTATATGCCTCACTACAAAATTGCCAAATTTGCAGGAACACATATCGAATCTCTATAAAAACAGCTCATTTGTATCTTGGATATTGTTATCTAAATAATTTGTTTTATATTTTTTAATGACTTGGGCCTCTTACTGACTTGGTTTTGCCAATATTTCTGCCATTTACTGGAGAACACTTTTCTTCTAGATTTCCTCAATTTTTTGTTTTAATCATTAAGGTCTTCAAGGAATATTGGCCCAGCATGGCCAGGTGGTTAGGACGCTCGACTCGCAATCTGCGGGTCGCGGGTTCGCATCCCCATCCCACCAAACATGCTCGCCCTTTCAGCCGTGGGGACGTTATAATGTGACGGTCAATCCCACTATTCGTTGGTAAAAGAGTAGCCCAAGAGTTGGCAGTGGGTAGTGATGACTAGCTGCCTTCCCTCTAGTCTTACACTGCTAAATTAGGGACGGCTAGCGCAGATAGCCTTCGTGTAGCTTTGCGCGAAATTCAAAACAAACAAACAAACAAGGAATATTACTTTAAGATATAGAAAATACAGCTTCTTACAGTATTCTTACAAAGGGTCAAATTCATACTTTTATTTTTTGGTGGATAATTGACACTTTTTGGGAATCAACCTGAAAATTAATTGCACAGTGAAAGGGTTAATCCTTTTAAGCGGGACCCCGGCCGGGGGTTCGGGGGCTGTTTCTATGGAACTCGGGGCTATGTGCATGACAATTTTTAAATAACCCATAATGTACAGAGTAATTAAAAACTGATTGGGGTCCATTTTTAACGGATTAAAAATCCCTTTGCTTTTTTTATATAATAGATAATGTACAGAGCAATGAAAAACTGATTGGGGCTCTTTTGTTGACTGATTGGCAGTCCCTCTGTTGAATGACTTGCAGCCCTTTCGTTGGCTGATTGGAGTTGCTTTCCTTTTGATGATGTCTCGTTTGTTTCAAATCTTACAACTTTCCTTATAGAGGCCCCCCAACTTTTGGGAAAAAGCAAAGAGGCAACTGCCTCCTCTGCCTCAGTTTGGCTATGGCCCTATTTCCTAGTATAAAAAAATCAATTTATTCAAATTATTAAATGACTTTGAATTGATGCTGAAGAACTGTTTAACTTTCTTTAGAGGAAGAATAGTGTGCAGATTACTGAAATTCAGTGTTTGCACAGTTATAACTTTAAAAGCTTTAATTATCATAAGGAAGATGAAGACGGTTGACAAAACATTTTATTTACAAGGTTCAAACGTTTCAGAATACGTCTATTCCATCTTCAACGAAATCAATAAAATTACCGATGATCATACATGGATTAATACCTGTTCTTTCTTTGGTAACATTACAATATTTCTTTAACTGTTCTGTAATGTATTTCACATCATTACTTATCAAGATTGAAAATTCCTTGGTCGTCCTTAGAAGAATATGAAATAGCCCACCTTTTTTTGATGCAAAATATTTATACACTCAGATGATAAAGGTGTGCTCAGATTATGCTTTAGAATATCCAAGAATAGACATCCTTTGTACTTACTGTCATTTGAAAGCAAAATAATATGTATCAATTTGGAAACAAGGCCCGTCTAGAAAGAGATTTGCAAAAAGTCATACCTCATGGTAGTAGTAGCTGCGTATGGTGGTTCTCACATCTCCAAATTCGTAGTAATGATCCAGTCAATGAATGCCTCGCCCGCTTCATGGATTGTACCATATCTCCCCGGTACCGCATACCTCATGGTAAGCAACGTGAGACGTTTTGTAACTGATGAGAAAACACGAATATAAAAGTTAGTAGCAAAATTAATCCAACTGTCTCAGAAAACAGAATGCACCATTATAAATAAAAATCTCCATCTGGAAAAGCAACATATCATACCTCAAGCAAATCGTCATGTGAAGACATAATGGTTAAGTCACTTATAGATTTCTGAGGTTGAACTGTTGAAATTAGTGCTGGGAAACCATCTTTTTTATTTACTACATGGGTTATAGAAACCAAGCAGGGACGAATATTGTGCTTTCGACATTACAGTTGTAGGACAGAGCTTTTACAAAACAAATTCTGCTACAGAGTTATTTTCAAGATGCATGGTCATCAGATACAGTATGTTTGGACAATAAAACACGAATTGTAATGAAGTTGCAAGGCTCCAAAATACCTCTGTGTATATAAAACGTGAAACAACTATATAAATAAAACGAAATTTTAATATCCTATACATTTATCTCATGTGTAGTTTTCATGTATTCTCGTGGTACTCAACTAAAATATATTAGCAGTATAATGTTGATTTTATTTGTCTAAACGTTAAAAAGGATGTTAGCTGATGTCTAAACAAAAATAAGAAAGTATTTCCAGTCAACTAACAACAAGCCTCCGTTCCAGCATTAACACATACTTACGGATGTTAATATGATAAGAACAACAAACATATTATGATGTAAAAATACAAAACATGACAGTGAAATCCCAAAGAGAGAAAACTGTGAATCTGACTGGTGTATAGTTGGCAGTCTGGCAAAGACAGTTCATCTTGCCACAGACTCGCCAGACTGCTAGTCACTAGAGTTTCCTTTTTATGAGTGACCATCAGAGGTAGAACTCGATCAGTATCTCTGGAAACCCCAGACTGTGGTAGTTTTCCTTCATGGGTCTGAGACTTCAGTGAGATTGTGATCACTAATCTTTGCATCATCAGCAAACTTCCATGTCCAGAAGAGAACATCTCGGAGACCCACCTATTCTCTTAGAAAGCCATTTACTCATGATGGTGACTCTTTCTCTTGTTTTTGAGTCCATCGACGTATGGAAAATGCCATTTATTCTCCAAAAAGATTTGAAACTTAAGTCATATCTCATCAAGAAAATAGAAAAGTCTACGAAAATATATCTTGTGGTTATGGCACCAAACTTTCTCCTTAGTAACTTATTCTGTGGTGCTCCCAGATTACTGACCTCCTATTCAGATTAAATACTAACTGCAGATAACTTGAAGCTGAATAGATAATGTGTTATGGAGTTAAACTGAATTCTCCTAGTATGACTGAGATGAAGAAAGAAAGAGATTAAATACAATATAAACAAACTGAAAAGCGATCATTATCCACAATGAAATCAATCGAAGGTAAATATATAATATATATAATCGATTATTGGGTTTATACAATATTGCTGGTGTATAAATTAGCAATAATATGTGGATGATCTTGTGCTTTTCAGATACAGTTGATTTCTTTTTTTTTTAGTTGTTTCTTTTTTCTAGTTAGTGTTGTTATTCTACTCGACGAAGATCCCTTTAAGAACTGGAAACATTGTGGTTAGTAAAACACTTTTGTTTTAACGTGGTACCTCAGCTTGTAAGTTTCCAGTTTGAAATGACATTAATATAATATTTATTAAACCTGTGCTGGTCAGGTGTCTACAATATGTTCAGGAACATTGTTGCCGCCATACCATTCAGATTACAGTAGAAATCATAAAAGAACAGAAACTACCATTTCTTGAAACTCTAGTCGTCAAAAATGACCAATACCTTCCTGCCAAAACTTGCAGGAAACCAATGCACAACGACCGGTATCTCAATTACATCTCATGAAATCTGCCAACAATTAGTCAATCACGATATATTAAAATGTTTAACTAAAAGGGTATTTGAAACTTGTGGTTTTCAATGTTGAGCTCAAACATCTGCACTACGTAGTCCAAGAAAACAGTTACCCCTTCCACATAATACAGTTCAAAACACTGCCTTCTAAAGTCTAGACTCAAAACCTAAAACTAAAAAGCTACCTACAAACGCTCTATTATGGTTTTCATCAAAATCCTCCAATATGTGTGAAACATAAAATTCGGACTGTCTTCAAAAAAAAAAAAAGGCAGAACACGTAAACAGATTTTAAAAAAAGTCAAAAAATCATCTACTGTCTCTGAGTAGAAACGTGTCATATCTGGAGTAAGTGTAAATGTGAGAAAGAAAACGTCTAAGTGATAAAAAGGCCATAAAAAGTTAGACTTAACACCCATTC
>NW_013666109.1:188456-195225 GCF_000517525.1 Limulus polyphemus | reverse complement strand
TCTGTTCTAACTGATATAACAAATCATTATTATAAAAAAAAAACAGTCCAGGAGTAATGGATTCATTGATGAGAAGCCTTGAAAAGTGTTGTTTGATCCTGATTGTGCAGCTATTGTTGTTTAACGTGATGTGCTGACGAAAGACGGGAAATTACCTGAAGAGATGAAGTAAGAACATGGTGTCCTGGCATGGCCTGGTGGTTAAGACACCACACTCGCGATCTGAGAGTCGCGGGTTCAAATCTCCTCAC
Source organism: Limulus polyphemus (assembly GCF_000517525.1). NCBI lineage: Eukaryota > Metazoa > Arthropoda > Merostomata > Xiphosura > Limulidae > Limulus > Limulus polyphemus. Next base: position 194,974 of record NW_013666109.1, on the reverse strand, counting down.
CTAACATGTTCGTCCTTTAGGGCTGTTGTCAAGGTCAGTCAGCCGGCTGTAGAAATTCTTCGCTAAGACAAAATACCCGAGTGGCCGACCCCAAATCTAGAAGCGTTTAAGGTCAAATGAAGGTGTCTAGATGAAGCAAGATGGTGGATTCCTTAGAACAGAAAATGGTTTTAGTAAGAAGAATGTTAGACGTCACTCTCACTACATATTATTCTGTGTGGATAATTGGTATCGAGGAAGAGGAAGAATAGGATTAGGAATATTTCTATATTTTCAGAAAATAACATCAATATAATGAGAATAAAAATTCGGCATCTAGAAAATTCCAGCAGGAATATAAATGACAAGAAATTCCTTCATTTCCACAAGCCTCCCAGTGGCACAGCGGCATGTCTGCGGATTTACAACGCTAGAAACCGGGATTAGATACCCGTGGTGGGCAGAGCATAGATAGCCCATGGTGTAGCTTTGTGCTTAAATTGAAACAAACAAATCATTTCTATATAGATTTATGTCCAGCGTTTTGTAGCATTCTACAATTTGGATTTACTAATCAACTTCTACTCACGGATTAACTGAACTGAAAAATGTTTCCTTAATCCATTAACTGGTTCATGTTGAAGAACACTTTCTTTAGTGAAATGTTTTTCCACAGATGCAAAAGAAGAAAAATATCATTTAGTTAGCTACAAACAAATAAGGTGTATTGCTTGCTTAAATAAAGCTTTTTATGCAGAGACTGTGGTATTTTGATAAACGTCTTAATTCATTGAAGAACGTTTCAAAAGAAATATCATTTAACTGATGGTTATGATTTGTCTACTTACGCCATGAAAATTGCAATGACGTATTTTTCTGCTGTTACAATACAGAATATATTAGAATCTAGTAAATAATATCTTATTTATTCAACGAGTTTAGTTTAGGTTATCGTAATATTGTTTCAAATGTTTGTTTTCTAAACTGTTACTCTGCATTTTACGTGTTATATCTATTCGTTAGATGGCAGCACATAATTGAGTAGAGTCTAGTGTTGTCTTTTTTTTTATACATTGGCCCGGCATGGCCAGGTGGTTAGGGCTTCATAATGTGACGGTCAATCCCACTCTTCGTTGGTAAAAGAGTAGCCCAAGAGTTGCCGGTGGGTGGTGATGTGTAGCTGCCTTCCCTCTAGTCTTACACTGCTAAATTAGGGACGGCTAGTGCGTATAGTCCTCATGTAGCTTTGCACGAAATCCATAACAAACATTTAATAAATACAAACTTACACAATAGGCTAGCTGTGCTTTGCCCACACCGGGTATGGAAACCCGATTTTTAGCGTTATAATAACTCAGACTTACCGCTGAGATACCAGAATTATATACAACAAACCAAAGGATAAAAATATTTTAGGGCAAAGGCAGAAGTTAGGAGGAAATCCATTTTTTTCCAGTGACATTGAATGCTTGGGAATGCAATTATTTTACCGTCTACAAAAACTGGAAACGATAGGATGCACATAATTTATAACAGATGAAACAAAATCAGATTGACATTTGAAATATTATTGCTTTAAAATGAGAAAGTGAAAATGCCATATACATACTAAAAGTAACCTAAAATACCAAACCATTCTATTGCTAATTGAATAATAGTGAAGGAAATGCATTTATAAGTAAAATGATACAGACTGGAACAAGATAATAACGTAATAACCAAAATTCAGGATTCAAGGTCTACTGACAACCTTATCATCATTATAATCAAATCCTTAGGCCTACAATTTCTCATTAAATAAAACCTAGTAATTGTAAAATACCACCCTAATTGAAATAAGGTATCACATCACTCGAACTACAATTTTTATAAATTGTATTTCTGAAGATAATCATTTGCTGTATTTATGGTATCCTCTAATTGGACGTTCTTCCTTCTGCACCATCCACGTGAATCCTAGCTTGAGCTATACTTTTTCGTGCTATTTACATCTTTCCTGCTTAGTTGTTCTTGTGCTTTGATATGAAGTGCCTGAAAGTCCTATCTACCATTACAGCATCACACCTTTTTTCAAGTACTTAGAAATTGCAAAATCTAAAACCTTATATTTTTTAGGGAAGACATCTTCATATACTCCAGAAACAAAGTAAACCTGATCATCTGCAGTTATAGTAATCAACATTTAATAACCAATTCTGTATTGTAGAAAAAAGGAAACGTAACCAATTGGAGCTATAGCAATCAAGAATTGATAACCATTGTTATATTCTAGAAACAAAGTAAACTCGATCACCCAGTGTTAAAGCGATCAACACTTAATATCTTCATTTTTTTTTTTTTTCAGTTAGCAGTTTGTAATCTCTATTCAATTAAGGAAGAGCTGTGATTTGTAATGTTTTTATCGAATCTGGGAAGATATGTGTTTTCTATTATTTCAACTGCTGGAAATAAACTCATCTCTTTAAATTTTTACTGAGAAAAATTTATTCAAACATAAAACACTAACAGTTATAGTGTGTAAGTAATCTATAGCCATAACATTGTACTTATAGTAACTGAATGAATTGTTTTCAACAACTTTTCTAACATCTTAGTTTTATGGTATTACAAACCTTATTCATTCTTGAAACTAGTCAGTCATGATACCTGTTTTTACACTGTTGTAGTGATTTATTTTATAGACGAGGTTCCATGTAACTATAACAAGTTAACTCATTTCTTTAATGATGTTTGCTAAAGGCTTCGTTCACTGATAGGCCTAACTTAACAGACAACATTTCCGCATAAGTTCTGAAACTAATTTCGCTTATTTAATTTATAAACTTGCAGAATATTTTTTCTTTAACCGACTGATAATAAATACACTGACTGACTCACTGATTAACTGAATCATAAACGAACAAACGGACTAACTCTTACTGTTTAACTCGCTAACTGAGGCTGAATTGAAACTTATTAACTCAGTAATTCCCTGATTTTTTATTATACTTTTAATTACAAATATTCATAGAACACAAGTACAATAGTAATTCAATACAAATTATAATAAACTCGAGAACTTTAATTTCATTCGGGTCAATAACATTAATTATTTAGTATTTTATTTCATCTTTTTTAAACTAAAAGTAACAATAATTAATTTTATTACTTCAAAAATCTTCTATATTTTTAAAGATAATCGAATGTTTTATTATAAGTACTTTAAATTTAGTTATATTATTTTCATTTTTTTATCATTAAAGGTAAGCTATTAATTATTTTTTGGTGTTAAGTTGCAAAAATGTTTATGTACTATTTCCACTTAAAATATTAGAATTTTGTATTTTAATCTATATATTCTATTGGCATAAAAATCATTTTATATTTCTAGGTAATAACCTTTATTCTTTATAAATAATAACATTCTAGGAAATAGTTTTAGTAAAAGATACCTGTAATAAGTTGTTTCATGTATACAATTTTATTATCTTGTGTTTATAACATAATTCTATAATGAAATAACTGGCTTCATTGTAGTTATATAAGTTTCTCACATATCAAAATTCCGTACTGAGTTACTGACTGAATCAATGAGAAATAACGAATTTTTAACATCCTGGCAGTTTATTAATTTTTTCAAGTAAGCAATTTTATTGCATATGCTTTGGCCAAATCTTTAACATACTGTTTTCAGTATAGATATTTATCAGTTTCTAAACCTAAACATATTATAACATTGAAACATAGCAAGCATGTATAATAATTATTATCTACACACCATTTATTATTGTGAATATACTATTTAAAATAATTTTCATTTATAATAATTGTATTTTTAATATATATTGTTTTAGTTATATTAATAGATAACTTATTTTCAAAAATCCAATTTCCTATTGTTTCCATGTCATTTTAATTTGAATTTTTTTAGTACTTATATATATTAGACATTTTACAATTCAAAGCTAGATCATAATTATATGATATTGTGTTTTTTATAATATTATTCCTTAATGAAATAATCAGCTTTAGTGTAGTAAAGGAATCTTCTAGATGTCGCGTCATTATTACATTATGACAATCTTCTTCTAGTAAACAAACATCGAAATTAAAAGATTAAAAGTAAAGCTTACTACAATAAAATGAGATGTTGTGAGGTGATATTCATCCTTTCTGTGTTTATTATTATTATCATGTTCGTATTTAACTAACTTTTTAACTAACTCTTGTATTTGTTTGTACTTAATGCCAGCTCACAATTAGAGTTAACTGTAATGTTATTTTCACAATCATACAAAATGATTAAGCGCTAAATCTATCACTGTGACTATAGAATGATTGCATGTATAATTGCATGCCAGTCATCACATAAGTAAAACGCTAGAGAACGGGAGTTTATGCGCTTGAAACTCGATTAAAGTTTATATGTGTTGTGAGTTAATCAGAGAGTTTTTGGGGTGTTGTTTACTAAGCAAATTTAGTGATTATTTTCGAAGTTAATTTTTCCTATGGCTCTGTTTCTTAACTTCATTTATCAAGATCGTTTTATTGATTTTTTTGTTTGAATTTCGCGCAAAGCTACACCAGGTCTATCTGCGCTAGCCGTCCTTAATTTAGCAGTGGAAGACTAGAGGGAAAGCAGCTAGTCATCACCACCCACCGCCAATTCTTGGGCTACTCTTTTACCAACGAACGATGAGATTGACCGTCACATTTTAAAGCCCCCCACTGTTAAAAGGACGAGCATGTTTGGAGGGACGGAGATTCGAACCCGCGACTCTCAAATTGCGAATCAATCGTTCTAACCACCTGGTCATGCAGGGCCCGTTTTATTTAAAATTCAACTTTTGAGTAAGTTTTGTCAGTTTGTGAAGGTTTTAATAAATAGTTTATTATGAGAATTGCTGGTCTTAACGTTTTGATTATTATTAACATAGAATAATAGTTTTGTACACTATGTCTAACACAAGTATTTCAACTTTAAATATCCATTACATACGTGGTTAATTTACAAATCGGGTAGCCATAATAATGAAACCTTGAGTACCGGCTCATAATATGATGCAGAAAATATTATAAGACATACGAAACAGCATCGGTAAATAGGAAAATTATAATTGACAGAATGCAATATAATCAAACTAATTAGTTGATTTATTAGTTTTAGTTACTCCTGATGAAGGAAAGTGATCAGGTTATTGGTACCTTTTTTGAATTTAATATTTTATTATAAAAGGAATTGTGATATAGCTTTTATTAACTACAGTGGGAGCTTAAACTTACAGCTTATGAAACTAATGGTGGTAATCATACTAATCTTGTCTATTAATTAATGTCTTAGAATATTAAGAAATTAGGTTGTAGATGTTGAATTTAAAGCAAAATTGATTAAATCTGGTTTTAAAAATTAAATGAGTGAAACCTTGTTTGTGAAAAACAGGTGAGTTTTTGCGCTGTCCAAATTCTGTTGTAAACGAAACATTCTAACATAACTAATATCTTATTTAGCATTCTAACATAACTGATATATTATTTAACATTCAAATATAGCTAATATATTATTTAACATTAACATAACTAATATATTATTTAACATTCTAATATAACTAATATATTATCTAACATTAACATAACTAATATCTTATTTAACATTATCATAACTAATATCTTATTTAACATTCTAATATAACTAATATATTATTTAACATTCTAACAAAACTAATATCTTATTTAACATTCTAACATAACTAATATCTTATTTAATATTCTAACATAACTAATATATTATTTAACATTCTAACATAACTAATATATTATTTAACATTCTAACATAACTAATATCTTATTTAACATTCTAACATAACTAATATCTTATTTAACATTCTAACATAACTAATATCATATTTAACATTCTAACATAACTAATATCTTACTTAACATTCTAACATAACTAATATCTTATTTAACATTCTAACATAACTAATATCTTATTTAACATTCTAACATAACTAATATCTTATTTAACATTCTAACATAACTAATATATTTTTCAAACATTAACATTTGAAAATATATAGTTATGATAACTTCATAATTGAAAGTGTTTCACTGTAAGGTTTGCACATGATATTTGAATTAACGATAGAGCTGCCCTCTTCTGGTTTTGAATCCTGATGACTGTATCAACCTTGGTACCTCTGCTTTCATGAATCGATTTGTGGAATTATCACACATTATAAGTTGTCCTAAAGAGATTTTGAAATTAAACCCAGCTATACTTATTAAAAACGTTGGACTGGAAATAACCAAACAATTCCTCAAACAGTTGTATACTTCTTAAAGATGCATCTTCATTATGATAGTTATGACGGCCAAGTATAGTTTAATCGATATTTTAAGTACTGATAACATTAACTGAAAATTTAATTTTGAAGTTACGTATAATATAAATAATTTTTTATTAATATTATAACACTACTTTATTCTTCCTTCAAATTCTTTGCAGCTTAGAAAGTTACAAATCGACATAAGCCATATCTGTATTCGAAAAAACATCCTAA
>NW_013666109.1:183576-187650 GCF_000517525.1 Limulus polyphemus | reverse complement strand
GGATTCTCGTCCTAAACCAAGACCTGTAGACTTTGGACTGATTTTGGGTTCCATACCTGAGTTCTGGAGCTACCAGTGCTCTATAGTTGTGTCTGTCGTCTGCTGACAACTGTCCAAGTATTTCCAGTGGTTGTCCCTACAAGCTAGTTTCCAGATATAGTGATTTCTGCTCCTCTGTCCATCCATTCATCTCTGCCAGGAGCTCAAATTGTGCTCTATATTCTTCCCACGGTGCCTTCCCATCGAATTCCTGTGGCTTCCTTCGTACTAGATCACCCCTATTGCTGACATTCATATCTGGGATGTGATTTCTAACAGGATTTCTAACAAGATGTATGCATTAGGGTTTAGGTGTAAGGTTTTGGAAGGGGCTTCCAGTTGTCTGGGGCTGATTAGGTCCATGGATAATATATCCTCTCTGAGTAAAAGATAGTAAATCGTTTTTTAATGTATTTAATTCACTTTGAAACTTACTAACCTTTTCCATTTGTGTATGCAGATTTTCTCTCAACTGTTGGAAACTTTCTTCTTGTTTATTTTTTTCACCTCTCTCCACTGCTGTAGTCTTTCTATTTGTTCATTTTCTTTCTCCTCCAACCACTACTGTAGTCTCTCTTCTTATTTATTTTCTTTCTCCTCCAACCACCGCTGTAATCTCTCTTCTTCTTTATTTTCTTTCTCATCGAACCACTGTTGTAGTCTCTCTTCTTGCTTATTTTCTTTTTCCTCCAACCACTGCTGTAATCTCTCTTCTTGTTTTTTCTCGTTTCTTTTCTTGTTTATTATCTAGTTATTCTTGTTTAGTTTCTCGTTCTTCTTGTTTCATTTGCTGTTTTTGTATTGCTGCCATCAAATCTGCTAAGCTGTAGTTTGATTTGCCACCTCTCGTTTCCATCTTCTTCTTTTTTATTTTTATTTTCCGTCCCACTCTCTGACATCAATTTGTTACGTCTCTGGTCGTTTGTTTGTTAAGTTTCAGTAGAAATTCTTACCAAGAAACTTCTGCGATACAAGTCCTTTCTTAAATAAAACTAATTTATTCTTTCTCAATTTAACTTTGCAATACACTTAATTTCCACAGTCACTTTAACTTAAACACACGCTATAATTCACAATGCTTTACACACTTTACTTACAGCTTGACTCGATTATCTGTCTTCTTATCTCTCTGTCTGCTATCCAATTATATATGTCCCGGCACTTTATTTGCCGGCTTATATACTATAAGAGTGCGTGTCTAGCAAACACTCGAGCCTTCAGGAACGTTCGAGATACTCATTACGTGTTACCAGCGTCACGTGACTTCCGCTGTCGTAACAATATAAAGTTTATAACTTCATAATTGACAGTGTTTCACTGAAAGGTTTGCACATGATATTTGAATTAACAATACCTTATATCTATGGTAGTGTGTGCTTTTTAGTTTTTCAAAAGTGAGTACTGGTGGATTTTTATTTTTGTTCTTGTTAATTATGCACAAAGCTACACAAGGGTTATCTGTGCTCTGCCCACCACGGGTATCGAAACCCGGTTTTTAGCGTTGTAAATCCGCAGACATACCGCTGTGCCACTGGGGGGGGGATTCTGGTGGATAAACGTGTTTGTCAATGGTCAAGAGGACTTTGATAAGCAAGTCTAAGATTAGCATTTATATATCTACAACTGACACACAAAACGTTATTATAGTTTTCCTTTCTGCTTTTGTCATGTATGAAAATTCATGTTCGAATATAAGTATAATCTGCGGCTTATAAAGTTACCCTTATAGATACCCTTATAGTTACTCCATGTTTTTACTCTAAGATGTATTCCCCGATTTCTAAAAATATCCAGTAGAAAGAAAATATATTTAGCTTATGAGAATTTGCTTACTGTGAAGCAGTGGTAATTTCTGTGAACAACTTATCAATATAGGTAAATACAAAACACCGTGTGAAGTAATTTACAATAAACTTTAAAGCTACACTAATGGGATAATAACAAAATTATATGGATATTAATTTCGACATTTCACATTTACTCATCAGTTTAGTGTTTGTTTGTAGGAAAAGCACATACACTGCTTATTTTATAATAGAAGTTCTAATTCCTTGAACGACATATGATGTCAGAATGGGGTTCAACTTAAAGTAACCTTCAGATGTGTTGAAGTTTGGCAAGTTTTGGATTAACCAACTTTCCACAATTCTTCTTCTGACATAATTTGTAGTTCTATGTATTAGCTTGGCTGATTCCCAGCTTATTTTATGATCAAATTTACTAATTCATAGAGAAATAGCATTACATATTTGACCATTTTTAACATTCTTTTTTGTGTACCGCGAGTCTCGTTTCAAAATGATTAACCGTTTCACAAACATATTTTTTTTTCGCAGACTTGCAGGAACTAGAGGCACTGTTCTCTATTATGGGGTGTAGACTTTTTTTACTGTAATAAATTTTGGATGGTGTTGAGACATTTATAAACAAATTTGAAACTGTTGTTTTTCAGTCACCTCTCTAAAGCCACAATATTGAAATTGTAATTGACACTAAATATTTCATTTTTGTTTTCACATAAAGATGGTGCTGTTTCCTGGTTACTGTTCCTAAAGAATGTATTCCTTGCTTTTTAATAGATTGTTTGGGCAGAGTATTCATGATGAAACTTTGTTGAATTGGCGGCAACTGCCTGTTGTAGAAACACAAGTGTAGAGGATGACATTTCGAAAGTCTTCCGCCTTTTGTCTTCAGACTTGTGTTTCTACAAAAGGCAGTTGCCGTCCATTCAACACAGTTTCATCAATGTTTTCCTTGTCTTTTCATGGGAATTTTTGATAAAGCCTATAGACTTCCTAAAAAGAAAATCATCTGAACTTAACATTCCGCTTCCGGTTCATATTTTTACCTCTCTATTGGAAGTGTATGTTGAAGATAATGTATTGGCATGCATGGGACAATATTACAGCCAAAAATATGGAATAGCTATGGGCAACCCCTAATCCCCAATTCTATGTAATAGCTTTATGTAGTAGTTTGAAGGCGAATTACTTTCTACAATGGATCAGAATATAAAGGAAATCCTTGGACTCAATAAGTTGATGACATGTTTTCTGTTTGGCTAAGTCATAGAAATGATTTTCAACCCATTTTTACAGAAGATTAACGAGCTTCACAGTACCATTAAGTTTAAAGTTGAATAGGAAACTAATAATTCCCTCCCTTTTATAGACTTTCTTATAAGTTGAGTAGAAATGTTGCCTGCTCTTTTTATCTATAGAAAACCTCCCTTTTATAGACATTCTTATAAGTTGAGCAGAAATGTTGCCTGCTCTTTTTATCTATAGAAAACCTCCCTCCCTTTTATAGACATTCTTATAGGTTGAGCAGAAATGGGGCCCGCTCTAACCTCCCTCCCTCTTATAGACATTCTTATAAGTTGAGCAGAAATGGGGCCTGCTCATTGTATCTACAGAAAACCTCCCTCCCTTTTATAGACATTCTTATAAGTTCAGCAGAAATGGGGCCTGCTCTTTGTATCTATAGAAAACCTCCCTCCCTTTTATAGACATTCTTATAAGTTGAGCAGAAATGGGGCCTGCTCTTTGTATCTATAGAAAACCTACAAACCCTTTAAACCACGCTCATCTTTTTGTCGAGCCGTAAGAGGATTAAAACATAGAAATGTGGATGAATTATCTTTCCACAAGTTAAGATTGTCTCTGTTTATGGAATACCCTGGCAACAAATATGCCTGCATGGTAGTAACCAAAAAATAAAAATAAATTTGACATAAAAGTCAAACTACTTTAAAAACCGATTATCACGGGCACAATCAATACTTTACTATCCATGGTTCACTGTTACTGTCAATCACTACTTTGTTATTGGTTCACTGTTACTATCAATCAATACTTTGTTATCTATGGTTTACTGTTACTGTCAATCACTACTTTGTTATTGGTTTACTGTTACTGATAATCAATACTTTGTTATCCATGGTTTACTGTTACTGATAATCAATACTTTGTTATCCATGGTTTACTGTTACTGATAATCAATACTTTGTTATTGGTTTACTGTTACTGTCAATCA
>NW_013666109.1:179201-183370 GCF_000517525.1 Limulus polyphemus | reverse complement strand
TCTGGGCTTTTGGAAAACCGTATTGTTCTCAGACGAATCAAGATTCGCTCAATTTTCGGACAGTGGAAGGATATGGGTCTGGAGAATGCTTCACCAAGAGTTTAGGCTCAACGGATTGCAGCCAACTGTGAAGCATGTTGGTTTCAGCGTGATGGTTTGGGGAACTGTTTGGATTGGTGGGAGATCGAGCTTAGTGGAGTGCGTTGGCAACATAAATTTTGCGAAATACGTCGAAATATTGGAGGAAGGACTCTTTCCACTTTATTCCTCGGGTTTCGTGGACAAGAATACAACGTTGTACCAGGAAGATGGAGCACCGTGTTACACTGCTAGAAACACCCAAAAGTGGCAGGAAGAAAATGGTATCCAGAAGTTGCCCTGACCGAGCCAATCTCCTAACATGAACCCCATCGAAAACCTGTGAGCCATACTCGACCGGCAAGTCAAGAAACAACAAAAAAACCAACTTCGAAAAGCGACGTACTCCAAGTTTTGAGGCAAGAGTGGGCGAAAATCCCACAATCTAAAATTGACGAGATGATTCTCACGATGCCCCAAAGTTATTGGTTTACTGTTACTGATAATCAATACTTTGTTATTGGTTTACTGTTACTGTTAATCAATACTTTGTTATCTATGGTTTACTGTTACTGTTAATCAATACTTTGTTATCTATGGTTTACTGTTACTGTCAGTTGCTACTTTGTTTAACCATGGTTCACTGTTACTGTCAATCAATACTTCCTTATCCATGGTTCACTGTTAATGTCAATCAATAATTTGTTTATCCATGGCTTACTGTTACTGTCAATCAGTACTTCGTTATCAATGGTTCACTGTTACTGTCAATCAATACTTTGTTATTGGTTTACTGTCACTGATAATCAATACTTCGTTATCTATGGTTTACTGTTACTGATAATCAGTACTTCGTTATCTATGGTTTACTGTTACTGATAATCAATAATTTGTTATCTATGGTTTACTGTTACTGTCAATCGCTACTTTGTTTAACCATGGTTTACGGTTATGGTCAATCAATACTTCCTTATCCATGGTTCACTGTTACTGTCAATCAATACTTTCTTTAACCATAGTTTACTGTTACTATTAATCAATACTTCGTTATCCATGGTTTACTGTTACTGTCAATCAATACTTAGTTATCCATGGTATATGGGCGCTAACAATATTACGTTATCCATGGTTCACGGTTATGGTCAATCCATACTTCGTTATTCTTGGTTTACGGTTATAATGAAACATTAAAGACTCTGAAACATTTTTTACGAAGCTTCTGAAATAAACTAAGTTTTGTTAAACATGTTTGACGATGGAACCTGAGTTTTCTCTAAACTTCTAAAAAAACTTGGGTAACTGAAAAGAAATCCTAAACCATTGTTTCTAAATATTTATGCTAGGTTTATGTATTTTTTATTAATAATGCTCGTTAATTTTCATTTTCTGTGCTTCAATTAAAAAACAATATATTTATATTTTCGTGATTTAATTCATGGCTAGTTTTTCGTGTGCTTGTATACATGTGATGGTCCTTTTAAGTGTACATTAAATCATGTTTTTATATTTCTACTAGTTTCATCATTATTAATAAATATATTTACAATTTTCACAGCTAGTTTGATGTATAGATCCATTTCTTCGTTATCTTAAAGTTTGTCTGTTAAATCCTTTATTTGTAGTCCAAATTTTGTATGCATTTTATTTCAGTAACCATGCTGGTTTTTTTGTGATTGTGTATTGTAAGTAAGTTTGTTTTATATGCTTATTGGCTGTTTTTTTGTATGAGATAATTCCTTGATATTCTTTATTTTCTTGAGTATATTTCATGTATTTGATGAGGTTTTTTTTATATATTGTTGTTCACTTCTTCTTTAAGTCATTTATCAATGACTTTTTTTTAATAGAGTGGACGATAGAGGGCTTCACATAATAAGTCTTTATTTTATTTATTTACTTACAATTGTGCTACAAATTCGAAACAGTTGATTACTATTATACAAACACAAGAAAGGTTTAACTCTTTTGAATTAAGATCTATCTTATATTTTAATTATTTAGTTTGTATTGCTATGTTAATGGCTCTACAAGTTAATATTTTGAAAACATTGAAATTACATCGTAGTTACATTGAGTTTTTACTGCTTTTATGCATTTTTTATGTGACTTCATGTCAATCTTTCTCTATTGCATTTTATTTGTTTATGAAATCTGGTATCATCTGGGAGACATACTTGCTTATATAATTGGATGATGAATGTAAAGAGACAATTGGTCTAAAACTGATGGAAAGATATTACACTAGGCTACTTGAGCAATGTTTAACAGGTCAGGACCCTTATACATTACACAACCAATTTCGATGACATTTTTAAAGAAATGTCACGCATATGTTAAGATTAGACCATCAACGGCAGGCAGATTTCAGCAAAGCGAAGATCTTTGTAACCGATTGCTGCTATTACCTGTGTAATTGATATGTTTTTTTTATTTCCTTGAGTGCTTCAACTAAAAACAAACAACCTATTCTTTTAAGTAAAGGTCTAAGCCACATTATCGACTCGCGTGGACAGAGGCCTCATCGGTTACAAACTGATAAAAGTGCAAGTGTGATATTTCTCTCTTTCGAAAACATTAGTAACAAAATTAGTTATGTTTTTTCATTGGACAATAAGAAGAGTGAAAGCTAATATCGTTGAACGATTTCAACGTACTTCAAATCTAAAATGTGGCCGTATTCAATGACCTAAAACACGTATAGAAAGGGGAACCCAAACCTTTACCACTCCATTTTACATACCTTTAACAGGCGACAGTTTGGAGAGCTAATAGTCAGTATAAAAGACAAACAATGACAGAAAATTCCATTCATTTATTGGGTAACAGTCATCATTGTACTCCACTTCTAAACAAACAAGCTATGCCTTGTGTTGAGTATAATACAGAAGCTTATTATAAAAATCAAATAGTTAAAAGTTTTTCACCCAACCAGAATAGATTTGTTTGTTTGTTTGTAATTAAACACAAAGCTACACAATGGGCTATCTGTGCTCTGCCCACCACGAGTATCGAAACCATGATTCTAGCGTTGTAAGCCCGCAGACATACCGTTGTGCCACTGGGGTCACCAGAATAGAGGTGGAATGTCTGTATTTGCTGGAAGGAAACGTTGTATATTGGTTGTATATTTGGTTTTCTAGAACGTGTCGCTGTACCATTTTGAAATGTGTGGTTAAAAATGTTGGATTGTTTGGTTGGTTTTTTTCTTTTTAAGAAAAGCCACTTTGGGCTATCTTTTGTGTCCAACGCGGGGAATCGAACCCCAGATTTTAACGTTGTAAGTCCTTATAAAAATGTTGGAACGAAGGTCCTAGCGAGAGAGATATAGTTCTGTCACAAGATGTAATTCGGGAAGACTATAAAATAACCTAGTAAAAGTCGCTAGAATAAGCTTACTCGAGAGGTAGCAATGTGATAGGATATTTTAAAAGCAGAAAGAAATGATCAGAAATGTGCAACTTTTTCTACAAAATGACTTTTATCCATCCTTTGTCTTGCAAGTACGGTAAACTTGAATTAGATCTATTTGCTCTACCACTCCCACAAAATAGTGTTATCAGTAGTCGTATGGTCGAATATTACCCTATTGCTAACACAGATCCTTTAATATTACCCTTTTACTAATACAAGTCCTGTAAAGTTTCATTTAACACCCACCGAGGGAAACGACTTGATTGACTTCCCAAACAAATTACTTGTATGCAAAAATAAGGTTAGTTGGAGGTGACATTACAGATTTAAAAGTCCCTGACAAAGAAATGGTGACGTTCTTGTAACCTATTCTCACAAATAGACATGTATCTGAATGAAATTCGCATGAATTGGGCTAATAGAGTATATCAATAGCTCGCATACTTTGAAATATTACTCTGGCTATACACAGCATGGACACAAGTAAATAGACACCACCTTTTCAGAAAAAAATGAAATTTTTCAGTCATATTCACATGAATTAATATATTTATAATTTAATTAATATCTAATATATCTTCCTTTCGCTTCGTGGAGTTCTTTGGTCCAAAGTATTGATTATCAGTAACAGTAAACCATGGATAACAAAGTATTGATTATCAGTAACAGTAAACCATGGA
>NW_013666109.1:169451-178201 GCF_000517525.1 Limulus polyphemus | reverse complement strand
AGAGAACCTTGAGTTCTTGGCATGTTGTAGCACAAAATAATTAGTGTGCGGACCATTTTTCATTTATATAGTCCTCTGTGAACACAAATTATTAGCATAAATCAGTTAAATGACGAAAAAATAGGTGTCTATTTACTTGTGACCACTCAGTGTACTCGTAGTGCTAAAAGGCTGTATTTATCTTAAGCCTTGTGGTTGAAATCATTTCAGAGTGGTCTTCGCCGTAGACGTGTGCATCGTGATTTAGATCCTTGTGGGGTTCTGGGAGGGCCAGGTTCTAAAAAAGACCTCTTCCTCCCTCTTGTGCTGTTATTGTGATCGTCATACTGCGATAGTACACCATGGTGTCTGCTATATGCTAGACGATTACATGTAAGGATTGTGTACCATTTAAAGTCTATTGGATACATCAGCTCCTCTCAAGAACATGTCCATTCACGGACCGCTTATAACATTTTGTATCGAAATATACTTTTCTTAGCTTGGTGTGTCCTACACATGATAAACTGTTCCATATATTGTGACACATTCACTTAAGTAGTCCATTACAAGAATATTATACATAAATACTCTTACTAATACTTTTATAATACACTAATCAAATGATACGTGAATTGAAAGTCTACCAGCAGGTGGCCTCTTGCTACACTTAAAGTAAATATTAATGTGGGAGAAGAACTTAGGCGTAGTTTCATAATGTATGATATGGCGATCTAGAGAACTCAGTAATTCGTTGTTGTTTAGATTTTTCTTAAAATAATTATTCGAACTATGTAAAAGCCTGTCGTTTATTGTCTGTATATTTGCATATTTGTGCAAAAAAGGTTGAGCATGTACGTCTAGCAACTATATATATGCTGTTATGAGTACTGTATTGTTTTTTGTTTTTTTTTTCCTTTAGATCACTGTTGGTTAGATGTTTATCCATGATGTCTGGCATATTCAATTACTGGTGGTATGTATTGTTTGTATATTTTAATCATGTTCTGTTCTGTTGTGCCTGAGTTGTTTCCTTACAAGTTCCTAACGTAGTTTGCTTTTCGCCAGATTTTGTTTCGGATTTGGTTAATATGGATTTGCCAGGTTAATTCTGAATCGTAGTTGAAGCTTAAAACTTAGCTGACATGACAGTCTGAAAGTGGGTTCCATGTAGATAAATTTTGGGTGAATTTCTTAGTACTTTTGTTTTTGACTAATAGTTTTCAAGGAATGTTAATTTTAATTCAGTGTTTTTGACAATATTCTACAATTTGTTTAGCATAAGTGGTAGGTTCGTGGCAGCTATGGACGGTGTTGGGTAACTCTTCCAGATTGCTACGTCGTCTGCAAATTGCGAGCTGAGACAGAAACTAGCATCTATTAGAAGCATGTCGCTTACATACATGATGAATATGATATGTCTAACCACCCCTCCTTGAGGGACCATCCGCCTCTGAATAATTTCCCTCCACATTCATTCTACATTTTCTATTCTCCAAAACGTTAGATAGCTAACGAATAATTCCTCGTGATAGGTCCTTTTGGTGCGTTCGGAGAGACCGTGATGTCAAACAGTATCGAATGATCTCTCTATATCAAGAAGTCACGTGAATCAACTTCTTTCTTTTCTTTGTGAAGTTCGCGCTAGTCACTCTCTGCGCTAGTCACCCCTAATTTAGAAGTAATAGATTAGAGGGAAAGTTACTGTAATCGAATTATAATGTCCTACGACTGAGAGAGTGAGCATGTTTGGTGTTTAGATTCTAAACCATAGTTTGAGAGTTGAGCGTCCTAACCAGCAGGCCATGCCAGACCTGCGAGCCGAGACATCAATCGCAGCGCTAAATTAAAAATGATGGGTAATTTACATACGAATTTGTGATATCAAGAACTATTTTTACTGAAAGAAAATGAACTTATGGATACACTTATTACGTCATAAATATATTCTTGCTCTTCAATGTAATGTTGATAATCTAAAACCAAAAGTAAGACATATTCAGATAACATTCAGATCTTTAGCTCTAGGGACAAGTTAAGGTCAGTCCATCTGGATCTTCAAATAACATTCAGGCTTTAGCTCTAGGGACAAGTTAAGGTCAGTCCATCTGGATCTTCAAATAACATTCAGGCTTTAGCTCTAGGGACAAGTTAAGGTCAGTCCATCTGGATTTTCAGATAACATTCAGATCTTTAGCTCTAGGGACAAGTTAAGGTCAGTCCATCTGTATCTTCAGATAACGTTCAGGTCTTTAGCTCTAGGGGAAGTTATAGCCAGTCCATCTGTGTCTTCAGATAACATTTAGGCTTTAGCTCTAGGGACAAGTTACGGTCAGTCCATCTGTATCTTCAGATAACGTTTAGATCTTTAGCTCTAGGGACAAGTTACGGTCAGTCCATCTGTATCTTCAGATAACGTTCAGGTCTTTAGCTCTAGGGGGAAGTTATAGCTAGTTCATCTGAGTCTCAAGATCATACTCAGGCTTCAGCAGTATGGACAGCCGAGTAACTTGTGAATTATTGCAATACTAAATCAATCCTAATTTATATATTCGTACTGGACAGTCGTAAGAATTAACATATATCCTAATATTAAGAGTGAAAACATAATCAAACGTTTTTTGGTACAACAAAAGGTAAAATCATTGTTATTGTTTATAGCCGACTAATTTCGGTTATACAGTTACCATCATCAGGTCTAGTTTCAGGTAGAAGTGTCGCAAAAAATTGGGTTGTAGGGGTTCTTCGCTGTTGACCTAAAAGGGGACGTGTTGGCATCAATAGAGTTTAAAATGGCAAGGGTTTATTTTTTCTAATTCCCAACAACAACATCAACTAATCCTATTGTAAGGCTATTAGGAAGCTAGCCTAAAAAACATTATCCATGCTAATGCTGATCGTTTCTTGATAAATGAAAGTATTCGGAAAAGTGTGAAAACAGCATACAAAAAATAGTTGCTTTAGTAACGAATTAAAATGAATTAGAAGTAAATATTACATTGGATGGTAAGTTTAGACATCTGTGTAGATTTACAATTCCTTATTATTACATTTTTGATTTGTTTTTTTCGATTGATACAAACTTTTACTTTCCAATCCTTAAAGCATAAAATCTTTATATTGTATCCTTTTACCTGTAGCCCCATTTATATGTTTCCAATCCAAGCAAATTTTTTGCGTTTAATTAGTAAAGATTATATCATATAATAAATGTACACATTTCCTTGAGCTGGGTCTCCGGGCTTTTAATTGTTGTTACCTAAGTAACACAACCTGAGATCCCCTTATTTCGGTTTTGAGTTATATGATTTCCATAATTTTGCGAACACCTCAACTTTGTTGCTGTTGTCTTCTTAAAAGGGCGCGGGTAGCCCTATTGTATAGCTCTGGATTTCAGAGCTGGAAAATCGGGTTCGAACCAGTGCGATACTGTAAAATATTTTCCGGGGGCGTTATGAATGTGACAATCAATCCCTTAGTATGATGGTAGCTGGTAAGGTGCTACTGACTGGCCGCCTTTACTCTGGTCGGTAGCTCAAAATTAGGGAAGGCGGCAGATGGTCTCAGTAGCTTTACTAAAGACAAATATGATAACAATATAATATATTAAGTTCTTTAATAACAAACGCAAGATAGCGATGAAAAAACTGCACTGAAGTGATTTTGATATCGTTTGAAATATTAAAGTAAGAAATAAATTATGAACCATACATTTATTCGAAACTATTTTTTACTCTTTATGATAACAAAGAATTAAACAACGTGAATCTTTCAGAAATGTGATCAATTATTGAACCAACAACGGATATCCTATGATCAGTTATTGAACCAACAACGGATATCCTATGATCAGTTATTGAACCAACAACGGGTATCATGTTATCAGTTATTGAACCAACAACGGATATCATGTTATCAGTTATTGAACAACAACGGGTATCATATGATCAGTTATTGAACCAACAACGGGTATCCTATGATCACTTATTGAACCAACAACAGATATCATGTTATCAGTTATTGAACCAACAACGGGTATCATGTTATCGGTTATTGAACCAACAACGGGTATCATGTTATCAGTTATTGAAACAACAACGGGTATCCTATGATTAGTTATTGAACCAACGACGGGTATCAAATAATCAGTTATTGAACCTACAAGAAGTAGCATATGATCAGTTATTGAACCTACAAGAAGTAGCATATGACAAAAGTCATAAACAAACTCATTGATATTCTTATATCTAAAGGACACAGATAAATTTTCTGTTGAAACGTATAGTATGTTCTCTACGTAAAATTTTCATCGTTGAATTAGGCTTACGTACACAAATACTTATTGATCTATTTAGTTCCTTAGCCAATCAGGGCAGAATCTCTTCATTAAAGTACACATATTCCTTTATCTTTAGTTCACTAATTCCAGAATGTTTGCTCGCTTATATGTAGTGGATTCAGGAGCAGTATGCAATATGTTCCTGTAAAAGGATATCTTACATTTATTTTGTGTATTGCCAGTTTTATACAGAATAGTTTTGTTTTCCAGTGGTTTCCAATCATTTTTGACGGGTTTTTAACCCTAGTTATTTTATAATAAACACCAAGTGAAATAAGAAAAGAAAGAAACGAAAAATATCATTGAGAGAAACGTTACGATTTCATATTGGTGCCTTTGGATAAAAGATTAAAACATGTGATTGCATACACACCTGTTCTTCTTCTGAGGAAAAGTCGCCCTCTTCCATAATGATAATTTATATCTTCAGTCTGTTTTAACAAGTCTTTTTCGTAATAATTCCCAAGCATAAATTTGCTTTAATTTTTGACTTATTTTTCACAGGAGTCTTCCCGGCTTTCCTATTCAGATCCTATCTAGTTTGACGTCATAATGATGTGGATGATGTGGTGTCACATATACATAATGCCATATCTGATTTGGTCCTGGGAATTCCCTCCTTGACAAGCTTTTATATTGGATTAAAAGTACTAAAATTTAGGCGCTATTTACGCCTATGCTAGAGATCAAATTCAACTAAAGTAGGAACGAGCAATCAAAAGAAGAAATATTTATGTGTCCCGCCAAGAATGAGTCATAATTTATTATAGGAGAAAAAGTTGAATTGGATTCGTGTAACTCATGAAATTCAGAGAAATCGAGGGTGACCAACTGACTGACCGACCGACATTTGGCTTTTATATATATTAATGATGAGCAAGAAGGAATGTGAAATATTTATGTGTCCCGCCAAGAATGAGTCATAATTTATTGTTATGAATACTTGACTGAATTTAAACATGCTATAGAACTTGTATGTTGCTTGGTGTCATTTATAATTGAAAATATCAGCAAAGGAAAACATATTTTCTGTGCAGAAGTCATGTCACACGATATACTTGAAGAGGCAGTGGTTTCATAACGATAAGTGTTATCGACCTTTAAACTTTGAACCATTTGACATAAGGCGCTAAATTCTGAAAAATACTAGCTACCTCTCTTTCTTCAACAATTGTTATCGAAACCTCAGTATAATTGGTTTTATGTCTATCGATGTCGATCTGGAAATACCAATAATAACAAATAGACAGACCAGTTTTACGACGTCGGGATTTTTCCCGTTATTATTTTAAAAAATCGTTACAGCAGACTAAACGTGCTAATTTCTATTCATTAGAACCGGGCCTGGTTTAGTTGTTAGAGCACTGGGATTGTGAATGGTTAGCGTCCCGTTACCGAAAAAAAAACTCACTTCGTAATTCCATAGGTGCGTTATAAAAGTAACGGTAAATTCCCATTATTCTGTATGACAAGAGTAGCCCTAGAATTGGTAGAGCATGGGTATTGTTGACCAGCTGCTTTCCCTCTTGTCTGCCACTTTAAAATAGGGGTGGTTTTGGGTGAAGTTCTAAAAAAACAAAACTATCCTGTGCCGTAATGCCCAGACTGGAACTGTATAGTGTTGTTTCCCAAATAAAACAGCGAAAAGGAAACGCCCTTAACATAAGTAATAGCTAAAACACAAAATCGCGTGTTTAAAAACATTAAACGTTGAAACTTTGAGTTGCAGTTATTATAAAGATTGGATTTTTTTTTCTGTTTTTGTTGATTATTTTAGTTCCACGAACCACTATTAGTATATTAGTAGTTTTCTTTAACAAGATAAGACTTCTCTTCCTTATCTGACGGAGGCCCGGAATGGCCAGGTGGTTAGGGAGCTCGACTCGCAATTTGAAGGTCGCGGGTTCGAATCCCCGTCCCACCGAACATGCTCGCCCTTTCAGCCATGGGGGCGTTATAATGTGACGGTCAATCCCACAATTTTTGTTAAAAGAGTAGCCCAAGAGTTGGCGGTGGGTGGTGGTGATGACGAGCTGCTTTCCCTCTAGTCTTACACTGCTCAATTAGGGATGGCTAGCGTAGTTAGCCCTCGTGTAGCTTTGCGCGAAATTCAAAACAAACAAACAAACTTATCTGACGGATATAAATCAAACACAACGAAATAGGTTGTTTTAAGTTCAGCTGTTCGTTCAGTGAAGTTAAATAAGTTCTAGCGTAATCAACTCATTTCCCAGATCAATACAATATTGGCCACGAAATGTGAATAAAAGACGAAGTAGACAGGATGTGACCTACGAATTAGCACACTCGGACTGTAAATCCGAGGGTTTCTTGTTTCGCCTCACGTTGTCGTAAAAACGCTCTCAGCATTGAGCTGTAATGGCGCTTCAAGAATGACTATCAACTATTTGGTCTGACAAGTGCAGCCCATATGTATTCCCTCTAGTCTATCAGTTCAGAATTAGTGACAACTACGTGCAGTTTGTCTTATGTAGCTTTGATGAACGAAAGTTCTGAAATACACAATCAGCAGACAAGGTTGAAGAACTCCACAGTTACAGTTACAGTATATTAACAGTTATAGAATAAAAAATTAATATTTTCGATAACGCTGTAAACGGCTGCCATATATATAATTTCAAATATTCACCATAATTTGTTTGGAACCAACTCATTACCTTAAGAATAACAATTGCACTCACTTGTCTTGTTCCTAATGGAAGTATTTAACGTTATATTAATGTTGTTTAACCACTTTCTTGGACTAACTTCTCAAACACTTGAAGCTATCCCGTCTTTAGTTCTAATTACTAAATTCTCAGCATCCAGTAAAATAAGAACTTTAAAAGCGGGTGGTGAATTGTTAAAAGGCCTGTGAAATTACAAAAGATGAACCGAACTGAGAGATAGCGTAGCTTAGTATACATATGTATATATCCATGTATCTGTAATAGTTACTAAGAGGTCGTGTGGGTGCGCTCTGACCTTTAAGAATAGGTGAGGTTAAGTGCTAACGTAAGTGGAAAAAAAATAGTCACTTCGTATACATGTATATAAGAAACACTGGAATATCAGACTTTTTCCCCCTTCTTTTATTAATTTCTTCAACCGGTTTCGTGACTTCAAAGTTCACTCTTCAGGAAATAGTTTTACTGAGAATCTACAACAAAAAACATACAAATACCGCTTTTCAACTTAACATAAATAATTTAAATGAAATACATATACTTTCCAAATGTACAAAGATATAATATTTTTCATGTATAAATTAAGTACATTACAAATGTTCAAAAATAGACAAAATTAGTCAGTATACTTTTCAACTTAAAATCTTGTTTGTTTGTTTGTTATGGATTTCGCGCAAAGCTACACGAGGGATATCTGTAATAGCCGTCCCTAATTTAGCAGTGTAAGACTAGAGGGAAGTCAGCTAGTCATCACCACCCACCGCCACCTATTGGGCTACTCTTTTACCAACGAATAGTGGGATTGACCGTCACATTATAACGCCCCCACGTCTGAAAGAGCAAGCATGTTTGATGAGACGGGGATTCGAACCCGCGACCCGCAGAGTGCGAGTCGAGCGCAATAACCACCTTATTCTAATAATAAAATCTTATTCTATCCTTATTTATACTAAAATTTCATACTTTCACTTTCTTTCTTCTTTTTTTCTTTTTCTGCAAGTCTTAGTATCTGTTTTCACGGTTTCACAATTCCTGCTGACTTTATACAACCAATTACTTCTACCCTCTTACTACTGTCTATTTAAAGTAGGGCCAATCAAATTTATAAAATATCTTTGGAAAAATAATATTTTATGTTTTATATTACATTCTCCAAAACGTGAAAATATGGTTCTTTATATCGATAAATTTGTTGGAAATCTAAATTCAATAAACAAGGAATTAAGTTTACCTTCCAAAGAAATAATAAAAGCTTATAGTATTTTGGCACTTGTGTATAAAGTTAAAATCATAAATAATATTCAGTTGTGTAACCAGTTTAACGTTGAATATTATTTATGATTTTAATAAAAGCTTGTCATTTTTAGGTAAGTGTTTCACCAGAAAAGGAAATTGTAATTATTTTTTATAAACCCACAAATTCTCATCAGCATGTAGATTTTTTTAGTAATCATCACAAACATATAACGTTTCATGTTCCTGCAAATCATGCGAGATGATTATATCGTTTGGTTTCCAATGAAGAAACGAGAGCTAACAGATTACTAGAACTACACAAATTTTAGTTCAGTGTCACTATCCAGAGAATGTTTTATCAAGAGGTTTTAAAATTGCTAAAAATAACTTTTTTGATAAAAAAAACATTTAAATAGAGACTTTTGTGAACCTAAAGAGAATGTTATACCATTTGTTGTTACTCATTGTCCAAATATAAATGTTGATATTTCATTTGTTAATGCACAATT
>NW_013666109.1:167743-168799 GCF_000517525.1 Limulus polyphemus | reverse complement strand
TACTCATTGTCCAAATATAAATGTTGATATTTCATTTGTTAATGCACAATTAAAACAAATAGTAGATAAAAAAAACTGAAAGATGTATTCAAAAATAATAAAATTATTTTATCAAGAAGACAACCTATTGAATAAACCTAAAAAACAGAGAGATTTTTCTGAATAAAGTATTTTCATTTGTTACAGAAAGAACTGTGCTTTATGTAAGTTAAGTTACATGAAAACTACACGCACAATAAAGAACAATAACAAAGACATTTTGTCTTTTATTAAACTCATTTAATTGCAATTCTAAGAACGTAATATATATATTTTAAAATGTGTAAATTCTGGTGAATTATATATATTGGTGAAACAGATAAAATTGAGATTAAGGATAAATTTACATAAAATTCCATGTTAGATGTCTCGAAAAAAGCCCACTATAAGCTAGTAAACATAGTTAATGAATGTGTGTTAGAAAATTTTATATTCTAAAAGAACCATATTTTCATGTTCCCCCCCCCTTTTTTTTTTTGAAAATATAAGGAAGAATAAAGAAACCACATGAGAAGGAAATACATGAAAGCCGGTGAAATCGGAGTAATGACCTACTAGTGTTTTAACTTAAAATCAGGAGTCCGACTATAGATTATTGTTGGAGAAACTGTGAAACCTATCTTAAAATCAGGAGTACAGCTATGGATTGTTGTTAGAGAAGCTATGAAATCTATATTAAGATCAGGAGTCCAACTATGGATTGTTGTTGGAGAAGCTGTGGAGCTATATTAAAATCAGGAGTCCAACTATGGATTGTTGTTAGAGAAGCTATGAAATCTATATTAAGATCAGGAGTCCAACTATGGATTGTTGTTGGAGAAGCTGTGGAGCTATATTAAAATCAGGAGTCCAACTATGGATTGTTGTTAGAGAAGCTATGAAATCTATATTAAGATCAAGAGTCCAACTAAGGATTGTTGTTGGAGAAGCTGTGGAATCTATATTAAAATCAGGAGTACAGCTATGGATTGTTGTTAGAGAAGCTATGAAATCTATATTAAGATCAAGAGTCCAACT
>NW_013666109.1:164088-166959 GCF_000517525.1 Limulus polyphemus | reverse complement strand
AGTATTTGTTTATATATATATATATAATTAATAATTCCTCTTCAATTCATATATATATGTAGGTAAGTAAATTTAGAAATCACAAAAATATTCAATGTACTTTTTAAAGAGTCATCTAATATTAGGCCTGCTATAACCATTAAACATCAGTAAAGGTATCAAACTGTTAGCTGTTAAGTAATTTCCAAAATCAAGTTAGGCTGGACGATATGTTTCTGAACACCCTCTGTACTTTCAGCTGTGTTGGCGTTATAACTGTGACGTCAATCTTACTATTCGGTTAGGTCATGAGCTCTCAGTTAAGAACGGCTATGCCCGATCATTGGTATCTCTGCCTTGGCCGTTTAACACATGTGAGGTAGAGGGTGCAATTCAAATTCATGTTTGTTTATTTGTTTGAAGTTAAGCACAAAGCTACACAATAGGCTATCTGTGCTCTGCCCACCACGGTTATCGAAACCCGGTTTCTAGCATTGTAAGTCTGCAAACATACCGCTGTGCTACTGGGGAAGGGGGCGTATGCAAATTGAAAATATCAACATTGAAATCTAAGTTACGTTTCTCCGATTTTCCGTCTGGCCATTATTCTAGTTATAGTATAATGGTATTATTTTTCAAAAATATTTAACAAACAGACAGTAGATCTCTTCTTTATATTTTCAAAATGAAATTTTTGATTTTAGCATAACAAGTTAGTATTCTTATATATATATATATATATATATTGATACTTATCGAGGTTACCAAAATAAACAAGTTAATATAATAATATATATAAAAATAGCACGCTTGCATTTGTCTATCCACAAATTTCTAGATCAAACACTAAAAATCTCATATTGTTAGAAAGTGCTTTGTCCTAGGAGTCCAGATTGCATATTGGTTTTCCAATTCAGAATCACCTTACCAGTTTTTGCTCAGTCAAACTTTTCAATTCAACGAGTATGCACATCATGTGACAACTGGCTTTGATTTCAACTTTAGTTTTTTTGTTTGCAAAGTATTTCACACAAACAACACTTACCCAGAGTGTAATTTCCTGAACAAAAAATTAATATTACACTAAATACAATTTCTCTGTAATTTCTCAAATTAGTTAGGTCTAAAATACGCATAAGCAGTTCGTTCAAAACCGTACGCTTATAACTTTGTGAACACGCATTCAGACGTTTCTGCCTAATCAGCTAAGTTTGCCTTCATTATCACGTGTAAAAACCACGAGGTTAACAATTAGGAGTAACATTTGTCCTCGTGTAGCAATGGTGGGTTAACAATAAAATATTATATTTCTGGTTACGGTAAATAATGTATATTTTAAAAGTTTGAAACAAACCTGAACGATATATGACTATTTAAGTTATTGCAGTGAATAATGGGCATAGTTTAATAGAACATGAACGTTACATTAGGTTGTCATTATTTAGAGTAAAAACCGTTTCTAGTGAAAACAACTTGCCATTTGTGGCAGAGAACAGCTTGTTCCAGTTTAACTTCCTACGGCTGTGCTTCCCTCCCCTGGCTAGTCGTGATAGGTCGGAAGAGATCTAAGTCGACCTTACGAGATGAAGAAGCTTACGCTCAGCTGCAGCTGACAGGTTTGTATTTGGTATCCAATGCACCAAACTCGTGAGCTTTAGAAATTCAATTAGTGGCGAAATCACGATAAGACTTTACTATCTTAAAACCTAGTCTTAATCCTGAAACTTTAATCAAGAATTTGTTTAAACAAGTAAAAGTTCTGTTGTTTAATGTGGTTACACCAGTAGATATTCCGTTGTATCTGAGCTTTATCCGTTTATCTAGCACTGTGGCATATTGAAGATTAATCCGGGAATCTAAAACTGCTGAAATCCTCGTTTT
Organism: Limulus polyphemus; assembly: GCF_000517525.1. Taxonomy (NCBI): domain Eukaryota; kingdom Metazoa; phylum Arthropoda; class Merostomata; order Xiphosura; family Limulidae; genus Limulus; species Limulus polyphemus. Next base: position 165,099 of record NW_013666109.1, on the reverse strand, counting down.
TTATTTTCCACTTTAAGAAGATTTTTCTGTTGTTTCCAGACATGTTGAACAAAAACTAAGTAATTATCAAATTTTATATGCTAGTAGTTATTTTTAACGTTATAATGTTTGAGGAAGTTGCAACTATACAAAAACGTTATGTTAAACATATTTCATTTTCAACGTCACGTCGCTAGCTCTGTTAAGAACGGTGAAGCTTTACGGGTAAAATCTAATGAGAGACCTAACTATAACGTGTTTAAACCTATAACTATTAACGTACTTAACTCTTTAACTTACATTTTTAACTAGTAACTTCTTGGGAACTGGCATGGTCTGGTGGTTAGGGGGTTTGACTCGCAGTCACTTCACCGAACATGCTCGCACTTTCATCCGTGAGGACGTTATAATGTGACGGCCAGTCTCACTTTTCCTTGGTAAAGAGTCGACTCAAAGTTGGCGGTGGGTGACGTTTACCAGCTTCCTTCCCTATCACTTTTAAATTAAGAACGGCTAGCACTGATATCCTACGAGTAGCTTTGGGCCAACTTCAACAAACAAACAATAGTAACTATGTTAAATTTTAACTATTAACGTATTTAAATCTTTGTTGTTTAAGCCTAAAGACACACGATGGACTATTTGCGCTCTTCCCACCGCGGATATCAAAACCCGATTATTAGCGTTATAAGACCTCAGATTTGCTGCCGGTGGCTTAAAACTCTAACTGGTGATTTTCGTAGTTCTAGTAACTAGTTTCTCTAACGGAAACACCTATAAAATATGATTCATGGGACAGTTGTTTGTGCAGCTACTAAACACATGGGACAGTTGTTTGTGCAGCTAGTAAACAGTTTCTTTAAATTATCAATATACATTTCTTATGCCTGAGCAGTAATTTGAAAATTAAAGTTCAACCATTAAGTATAAGAGAAATACATTATTTACACGCAACTGACTGATTAGAGCAGTGTAGCATAAAGAACACTGTGCCCGCATCCAAAACCAAAAACTCACACGTCAGGACCTAGT
>NW_013666109.1:160123-163630 GCF_000517525.1 Limulus polyphemus | reverse complement strand
CCTATATATATATATATAAAAGAAGAAGTTTGTTTATTTGTTTATAGAAAGCGTTATGGCGGGAGACACTCAATCACCTTGCTGTCAATTCAGTATTTCCGAAAACAGTTTTCTTTAAATAGTGCTAAGTGGTTTCATAAGCGATTTAGTAACTTTGTGAATTGCAAATTTTTGTTTAGTGCCACAGGTGATTATGCCACCCAAGAAACACCCTTTCTATGCAAGCACAAAGAACAGCTGAAACAGAAGAACGCAATCAAAGACTTCAAGCATAAGCCGCAAGACAGGCTGCTCAAATACAGGAAAAGACTTTGGAACAACGTAAAATTAGACTTCGAGCTCAAGCTGAAAGGCAGGCTACTCAAAGACAGCAAGAAACTGTTGAACAGCGCAAAGCCAGAGCTCAGTTAGAATCATCAAGGCAAGCTGAATATAGACAACAAAAAACTTCTGAACGACGTCAAACCAGACTTCAAGCACAAAAATTAAGACAAATAAAATACAGAGAGCAAGAAACAGAGAGCAAGAAACAGAGGAGCAACATGATGTACGACTTCAGTCTCAAAGAACAAGACAAGCTCAAACACAATCTAATTTCCAATAAAGCTTTGTTTGATTAAATGCTTTTTTATTTGTTGCATCACAGCTTTTGTCTACTTATTGAATAATTTGCTGAAAAAAATACTGTACATTTCAAATCTAAATTTTCACCGTGCGACGCTGGGTAACTCAGCTAGTAGAGTTATAAAATGTATTCCGAACGAGAATTAGATACTGAAATACTATTGTTGAAACATGTAACAGTTGATAGAGGTTTTTTACCCAGATTTAATTGTTGGTACAGTTTAAAACTTTATGTAACAATAGTTAGTTAATGGTAATTAAAGTAACCAGAAAAATTAAATAAAGCTTAATTTTACCCTGCATACCAGGTTTATCTTGTAAAGTTTTAATATTTTTAAAAGCCAACAGGCTTTTTACCCTATATATAAACTCATAAGTAAGATTAATTAGTAGTTAAATAAATCTCAGGACAGACTGAAAATAATGGAAAAAACCCAGACTTTTATAAAGTAATTTGTGAATGTGGAAGCATGTACATAAACCAGACTAAAAGAAACCTAAAATATAGTGAATGAACATAAGCGAAATGTTATAATTAAAATAAAAAAATATTTCACCATTAGCCTGAACATGTCAGTATAAACACAATACATGGTCCAGTGGGAAAATTGTATGTTATTAGTTTAGCTTAAAAAATGGTAATTCCAGAAATATTCGTGAATTATTGAAAACAATTACATCTAAGAAGAATGTATTAAACGACGCTGAGGGATAGGTGGAACAAAATGTTTGTGGATGACGTGTTATCCCGTAAACATTATGCAAATTAAGATATGTTAGAAAGTATAAATAGTGACTCTTGAAAATGACACGTTAGAGTCGAAACGTGAAGAACATAGCGTTTATTGTGTGAACAAAAAGTTGTTGTTTTAACTGTAGTATTTATTTATTTAGTTTGATTGTGTTCCAAGTGGCAGAAAGTTTCACCTTAGTTTAATTCTTATTCTCCAAGGTTTCATTTACCTACTGGGGATTCACCAGTTTGAAACGTAGTCGCACTTCAGAAAACCTTGGCCCAGCATGGCCAGGTGGTTAGGGAGCTCGACTCGCAATTTTACGGGTCGCGGGTTCGAATATCCGTCCCACCAAACATGTTCGCTCTTTCAGCCGTGGGGGCGTTTTAATGTGACGGTCAATCTCTCTATTCGTTGGTAAAAGAGTAGCCCAAGAGTTGGCGGTGGGTGGTGATGACTAGTCTCTCTAGTCTTACACTGCTAAATTAGGGACGGCTATCGCAGATAGCCCTCGTGTAGCTTTGCGCGAAATTCAAAACAAACAAACAAACAAACAGAAAACCTTCATTGGTCATCAGAAAAGTAGCCATTTACGTACATCTAAAAACCTTAAAATAAATCACGTTCACTGAAATGTCTTACATTATTATTCGCAACTCGACGATACATAGGTAAATCGTTTCCATGTCAGTAAATACTTTTATTATGTGGATCATGTAGATTGGATTTTTATCTAATATTTAGATTGACTTTATCATTCCAGTCGTTTCGAATGGTTGAAATTTGAGCTTGTCATCTTGAAGAATTTGTTCCATGCAAGGAAAATTAAAGTGTAAGTAACTATTTTACAAAGTATTTTCAACAGAAATTAAAATATGTTGTATTATGAAACTGATGTACAATCTCAGCGTGCTCATTAGTTACATATCTATGAAAAGTGGCCCATGTTTGCAAACAAAACCGAAGTGGCTTGCTTGTATCGCATGAGAACTCTGTATAGTATTCAAAATATAATTCAATTGTACAAGCGTTTGTTTTTCATACCTATAAAAATTGAATAACATTTCACTAAGTACTGGGTGGTTTTATTATTAATATTACAAATGTTTTTAAGCTACAAAATCCTGCTTTTTTCTCTACACCTCGTGAGATTTTTAACTTTTAACGCTCTACGTTATAGTAATTTGGGACTTTCTAGTGACTTGTTTATGTAAGGTAATTAATCATACAAAATATAACACAAATGCAAAGAAAATTTCACCAAAGTAATTTGATACACTTTACATATTTGTGTTATTCCAAAACATCGTAAATATCTGTTTAAATCCAGGTTTATCAAGATTTACAAATTATATTATCTATTCCATTTAATCAAGCTTTAGATCTTTTACTGAATGCTTTTGAAAAATTCATTCCGATAACAAAAATTAATTCTATATTATATAAAAACACGGAAAATTTTATTTCAAAGAAAGACACAATTTCTGCCATTAATATTACTATAAAAACTTGAAATGATTATATAATATATACTTTATCCTATGATGACTTAGTAAAGAAGTTTACGTAATTTGAACTCATGTGGACGAAACAACATTACAGGAAATACCCTTCAATCACACATAAAATTTTAAATTTTTTAAAAGTGCACCATTTTCAGAAATAAAATTGACAAACAAAAATGGGTATTCCGAAGAATGTCAATTTTATTACCAACTAGGCAAGCCTTTATCCGCATTTTATAAAACTAATTTCATGTCCAAATTCGAACATCCTGAGTAATACAAACATGCATTTCGATATGTGTAGACCATTTTATCACTATAAAAAAGGGTTAAGAAAATATGTGTAGACCATCTTATCACTATAAACAAGGGTCTAGAAGATATGTGTAAACCATCTTATCACTATAAACAAGGGTCAAAAAGATATGTGTAGACCATCTTATCACTATAAACAAGGGTCAGAAGATATGTGTAGACCATCTTATCAATACAAACAAGGGTCTAGAAGATATGTGTAGACCATGTTATCAATATAAACAAGGGTCTAGAAGATATGTGTAGACCATCTTATCACTATAAACAAGGGTCAAGAAGATATGTGTAGACCATCTTATCAATACAAACAAGGGTCTAGAAGATATGTG
>NW_013666109.1:158247-159326 GCF_000517525.1 Limulus polyphemus | reverse complement strand
AAGAAGATATGTGCGGACCATCTTATCACTATAAACAAGGGTCAAGAAGATATGTGTAGACCATCTTATCACTATAAACAAGTGTTAAGCAGATATGTGTAGACTATCTTATCAATATAAACAAGGGTCTAGAAGATATGTGCGGACCATCTTATCACTATAAACAAGGGTCAAGAAGATATGTGTAGACCATCTTATCACTATAAACAAGTGTTAAGCAGATATGTGTAGACTATCTTATCAATATAAACAAGTGTTAAGCAGATATATGTAGACTATCTTATCACTATAAACAAGGGACTAGAAGATACGTGTAGACTATCTTATCACTATAAACAAGGGTCAAGAAGATATGTGTAGACCATCTTATCACTATAAACAAGTGTTAAGCAGATATGTGTAGACTATCTTATCAATATAAAAAAAATTCAAGAAGTTATGTGCAGACCATCTTATCACTATAAACAAGAGTCTAGAAGATATGTGTAGACCATTTTATCACTATAAACAAGGGTCAGAAGATATGTGTAGACCATCTTATCACTATAAACAAGGGTCAAGAAGATATGTGTAGACCATCTTATCACTATAAACAAGGGTCAAGAAGATATGTGTAGACCATCTTATCACTATAAACAAGTGTTAAGCAGATATATGTAGACTATCTTATCACTATAAACAAGGGTCAAGAAGATATGTGTAGACCATCTTATCACTATAAACAAGTGTTAAGCAGATATATGTAGACTATCTTATCACTATAAACAAGGGACTAGAAGATACGTGTAGACTATCTTATCACTATAAATTTAACGATACTGTGTACTGTCAATAAGAAGACACAATATTCAACGATAATGTGTACTGTCAATAAGAAGACACAAGATTTAACGTTTCTGTGTACTGTCAATAATAACACACAATATTCAACGATAATGTGTACTGTCAGTAAGAAAACACAAGATTTAACGTTTCTGTGTACTGTCAATAATAACACACAATATTCAACGATAATGTGTACTGTCAGTAAGAAAACACAAGATTTAACGTTTCTGTGTACTGTCAATAATAACACACAA
>NW_013666109.1:147399-157513 GCF_000517525.1 Limulus polyphemus | reverse complement strand
TAGACCATCTTATCACTATAAACAAGGGTCAAGAAGATATGTGTAGACCATCTTATCACTATAAACAAGGGTCAAGAAGATATGTGTAGACCATCTTATCACTATAAACAATTGTTAAGCAGATATATGTAGACTATCTTATCACTATAAACAAGGGACTAGAAGATACGTGTAGAGTATCTTATCACTATAAACAAGTGTTAAGCAGATATGTGTAGACTATCTTATCACTATAAACAAGTGTTAAGCAGATATATGTAGACTATCTTATCACTATAAACAAGGGTCAAGCAGATATGTGTAGACTATTTTATCACTATAAACAAGTGTTAAGCAGATATATGTAGACTATCTTATCACTATAAACAAGGGTCTAGAAGATATGTGTAGACCATCTTATCACTATAAACAAGTGTTAAGCAGATATGTGTAGACCATCTTATCACTATAAACAAGGGTCTAGAAGATATGTGTAGACCATCTTATCACTATAAACAAGTGTTAAGCAGATATATGTAGACTATCTTATCACTATAAACAAGGGTCTAGAAGATATGTGTAGACCATCTTATCACTATAAACAAGTGTTAAGCAGATATGTGTAGACCATCTTATCACTATAAACAAGGGTCTAGAAGATATGTGTAGACCATCTTATCACTATAAACAAGGGTCTAGACCGGCCTAGTAGTTAACGTACAGTACTGTGGACCTTAGATTCCGCACTTTGCGTCTATTTACAACCCCCTTTTCTTCCCCAAATAGCGTTCGGTACTTTAGAGCAGTGGTTAGGTTGAGTTATTGGAGTGATAATCAAATCCCATTATTCGGTCTAACAAGAGTAGCCCAACAGTTAAGGGTGGGTAGTGTCGACAAGCTGTCTTCCCTCTAGTCTATTACTTCAAAATTAGGGACGACGTTTTAATAACCTTGTGCAGCTTTGAGCGAAATTCAACATGCAAAATAAACACAAACTATCAACACATATACTTTTTATAAAGCTATTTAAAATATATACTCAACAACCCGTGAAAAGAAAGAAACTTCAAAAACTTTTTTTAACTATGCTTTATATTTATATGTTTATGTGAAATTTGCAATATATTTTATCCCTACAACACATGATAAATACGGAAATTGTGATTTTTACAATTCTTCGTCTACCGTATTTGGCCCGGCATCGCTTGTTGGTTAGGGCGCTCGACTCGCAATCTAAGGGTCGCAAATTCAAGCCCCCGTCCTAACAGACATTCTTGTCCTTTCAACCGTGGGGGAGTTATAAAGTGATGGCCGATCCCACTATTCGTAAGTAAAATATAACCCGAAAGTTGGCGTTGGCTAGCTGATTTCCTTCTAATGTATCATTACTAAATTAGGGACGCCTAGTGCAGATAGCCCTCGAATAGCTTTGTGCGAAATTCGGAAACAAAAGAAAAACAATCCATGGCCTTGAGAAGGATATAAGTTATAAATAAGCAAGCACTAACAAAAATACAATAGCCAAAAGATAAAATCAACGAGAAGAATACGAATTACGATAGTACAAGAAGGTGGAAGAGGTCAACTAGAACCTGACCCTCCCGACCTAATGCAGAAACCCTCTACTGAAATGTGTAAATATATGTTGAACTGTTCGGTATGTGCAGGACTTTGTAACAAAGAATACAAGTGAAAGTATATTTATCACAATGTAGGTACCGACATGGACATTGTCCTGAAAAGGGGTCAGGGTAAGTGCGGTTCACTTAGACCCTCATGTCGTATATATATGGAAGAAGAAGGCTACCTAGCCCCTGACCCTCCCAGGTCTACACAAAGACCTAAAACCCGATGCCGAAAGAACAACAACCGTCTTTAAAACCTTACATACCTCAGTCAGTTGGGAGAAACGTATTAATTTCTTAACTGCTAATCAGCAGCTTCTGATCAAAGTAGGCTATCCACATAAATACATACTTCAGTCTTAAGAAATTAATACGTTTCTCCAAACTCTGCTAATCAGCAACTTCTGATCAACGTAGGCTATCTACATAAATACATACCTCAGTCAGTTTGGAGAAACGTATTAATTTCTTAACTGCTAATCAGCAACTTCTGATCAAAGTAGGCTATCTACATAAATACATACTTCAGTCAGTTGGGAGAAACGTATTAATTTCTTAACTACTAATCAGCAACTTCTGATCAAAGTAGGCTATCTACATAAATACATACTTCAGTCAGTTTGGAAAAACGTATTAATTTCTTAACTGCTAATCAGCAACTTCTAATCAAAGTAAGCTATCTACATAAATACATACTTCAGTCAGTTTGGAAAAACGTATTAATTTCTTAACTGCTAATCAGCAACTTCTAATCAAAGTAAGCTATCTACATAAATCAGAACTAAAAATACGCTCATTAACGAATATAAAAAAATTAATATGCCGTTACTAATATGAGCATGCTAAGTCATAAAACAAAAACTTACAATGGTTAGAATGCATTGATTTATCACTCGGATATCCTCGCTATTAACGATATCCTCGCTATTAACAATATCCTCGCTATTAACGATATTTTCGTTAGTAAAATAACTAATTTCTCACCAGATTCGGCCAGTTTAGGAGATTTAGTTTAGTCCTAAATATAAATACTAAACTAACAATGCAACAAAATAATCCTAATCATAAATAATACGTATATATAAATATTAAAATAAATAAGTAAATAAAAATAAATTTATTATACATATTAGACATTTTACTTATTTCTGTTATTGAAAGAACGTTAAAGAACAGATATGAATATAACACATATAAAAAACATATAAAACTAATATTTTACATTTAATAGCAAATCTTCTTTAATAAGCTGTTATGAAATGATTCCAAAGTAAAAAAGAATTAAATATTTTATGCGCAACATCCTAAATGTTCCACTTCTTTATTGTTAACTAAGCGTTAAATATTAATTTTTAGATATTTAGTGGGGTTTTTTTTTCTAACTTACAGGGGTAACTAAATAGCTGTAGAGTTTCTGATTGGTTAGAAACTTAGGAAGCACACATTCATGTCCGATAAGAGGTATAACATAATAAGGAACTGTATTAACCCTTGCAACACTTGAATGGATAACACAATAAGGAACTGTATTAACCCTTGCAACACTTGAATGGATAACACAATAAGGAACTGTATTAACCCTTGAAACACTTGAATGGATAACACAATAAGGAACTGTATTAACCCTTGCAACAATTGAATAGATAACACAATAAGGAACTGTATTAACCCTTGCAACACTTGAATGGATAACACAATAAGGAACTGTATTAACCCTTGCAACACTTGAATGGATAACACAATAAGGAACTGTATTAACCCTTGCAACACTTGAATGGATAACACAATAAGGAACTGTATTAACCCTTGAAACACTTGAATGGATAGCACAATAAGGAACTGTATTAACCCTTGCAACACTTGAATGGATAGCACAATAAGGAACTGTATTAACCCTTGCAACACTTGAATGGATAGCACAATAAGGAACTGTATTAACCCTTGCAACACTTGAATGGATAGCACAATAAGGAACTGTATTAACCCTTGCAACACTTGAATGGATAGCACAATAAGGAACTGTATTAACCCTTGCAACACTTGTTGACATCTAAAAGCTGTAAAGAGAGTACTGTAACTAATTGTATTCTGTCCCCACTGGTTGATACCCTCTCATCGCTGGTTGAAATCTTCTCCCATTTAACAGAAACCATCTCATCATCGATAGGAAGTCTCCACTTTCTAGTAGGTATTCTTTAATCACTACCAAATACTATCTCAGCAGTATCTCAACATAAGCTTACGTAAGGGCTTTTTTCTTACGTGTAGCAAGGATTTCTCATAGTTAGAACATTTTAACTACGTGGAAGGTGTACAATGAAGTATACATGCTTCTGTAACAATTCACATTAAATTTCCTACTTTTGAGCAGATATGCAGATATAGTTGGTCATATCCTTCATTTATTTTTCTCCAAGTTCAATAACGCTGCTACATAATTTATTCCAATTACTTTGTTTGTTTGTTAAGCACAGAGCTACACAATGATCTATTGTGCTCCACCTCCCCCGGGTATTGAAACCAAACCCAATTTTTAGCGTTATGAGCCCAACCTAAGCAATCTACACTACACACATAGACCAAACATAATAATTAAAAACATAAACAAATATTGTGATCTATTCATGGTATAATGTATATCAGGTATACAACAATGATGCCAAGTTCCTGTATTGTTATCATTAAATACATTGTAATTGAATGCGAATTCGAAATGTTTGTTGGTCTAAATGTTTAAAATTAATTGGACATTATCACCTCTTACTTAAATCTTCACTAAGTATCTAAAACACCCACCCCCATAATGTAAAAATCACGTTTCTACAGAAATAAATCATTCGTTTATTTATGCCTATGTTTGTGTTTAGAAACAAAATGATGAGTTTAAAATATCTTTATTTTACACTAGCTCTTGGCCTCTTAAATTCGATCGAAGTTTGTTTAAACTTTGGAAACCACAAACTGGCGCTTTCACTGACACCAAAAACAGTTATAAGAAATACCGCTGTTTTTCCATTGAGTAGCTTGCACACGTTTTATAACTTTCATTAAATTACAAACATAAACTAACATAGATTTACTAACAATTACTTTATTCACCTAATAGAAACGGTAATTTATCCTAAGAACTCATGGGCTTAGACTAATTGCTATTGTTTTCAAAGACAGTCCAATAAATACCTGTTTAAAGGCTGGATTTCTTCAATGACAAAACAAGATGAATGTCCGCTTGAAAATAACTCCTGAGATTTAGGAATGTCACTCAGTATTACCCAATCACATTACGTGAAGTCGTAAAATAATAATCATTCACTCTAAATCTAGAACAATAACATATTTGTGCATGTGGTTGAAAGAAGATAATTGAAAAAATACTTAAGTTTCCAAATTCTTTTGTAGACGTAGTTATCACGCACCCGTCCAAAACTTTGGAGTTAGGATGGCGTGGGCGCGTAAAAATGTGTTGATAGAATTAATGAACACTATCTATTGATTCGCTGGCTTCTGTTAGCTCAGTACTTGCTTCTCCATTGGTTGGAAGAAAAGTTAACAACCACGTGCAAGAACGACTAACAGGTACTGACGTCAGAAATGTATTATGATAATAGTAATAGTTGGCCATAAAAGGTAAGACTGATTCAACGAATGTTCATAACCTTACAATTTCAATGAGAGCTGGGGCTGGAGACTTAAGCCAAAGGTAAGCATTCAGACTTGTTCTGTATTTCATGTACTGTTGAAAATGGGTAGGTATTCGTTTGTGAGAAGTTATTTCATGGTTTCACTGTTGGTTCTTCATAAAGAGTTATTGGTTCAGGACACTCTACTTTGCCATATATATTACCGTAGTGGTAATAAAATGATTTGTCTTTTCTCGCAAGGAATGAATAACTAGGAAAAATGCAAAGATCATGAAATAAAGAAATTATATTTTTGGAGATAAATCACCTTAAAATATCAGAGGCTGCTTATCTTAAATCTTATCTGTACTTATAACAACAACAACACCCTGGGCAATTTAAAACTTCCATCGACACCCATCCAACCTCGTTCCAACTAACACAATCCTACTTCCAAAGATCATAAACGCATTCCCTTTACACCTACTTTTCATCCATTCAACACACAAATAACACGTATACTGTAGGACAACTTTCACGTCATAACACAGAACAACACCATTGGTCACATGTTCCCTAATAAACTTCTAATTTCGTATAAACGAGACACTAACATTAAAGATTTATTCGTCCACAGTCAACTTCCTAACAAGATACAACTATCATCTGATACTCATGTTGGTAAGTACAATTATCAGATCAGTAGATGCAACACTTGCCCTATCATCTATCTATTAGAGGCCCTAAATCAACGTTTTCTGTGTATAGCTATTTAATCTGTATATCTAAATGTTTAATTTATTGTATTATTTGTAACAATTGTGAACAAAGCTACGTATCAGAAACCAGCTATATGCCCGCTGAACTCAAATGAGAACATATATCGTGGCACTTCAACAAAGCTGATCACTCCTTTTAAAGTACTTACCCTAAGACAATCATATATCGTGGCACTTCAACAAAGCTGATCACTCCTTTTAAAGTACTAACCCTAAGACAATCAAAGAACCACGATAAGAAAAAATAAATCATTTTCAAATTGGGTTAAGTCCTTTCGATTTCAATGAAAGGCTTTGTTTTATACTTTTTAAAATAACCTTCATTTATTGGCTTCAAAATTGTTTAAGTTATTTATTTCTATGTTTTTAATATTGTTCTTATTGACTGCTTATATATTTTTAATAATTTATTACCTTATTTTTAATCACTAGCTCTTTTCTTCGGCTGTGTTATATTGTCATTATTACTGTATTGTTCAAATAGCTGAAGTACCTGCCCCCTGGAAGGATGTTCTGTAAATTCATGATTAATATTGTTGTTGTTTCTTATTAAGCACAAAACTAGACAATGGGCTATCTGTGATCTGCCCACCAAGGGTATCGAAACCCGGTTTCTAGCGTTGTAAGTCCGCAGACATACCGCTGTGCCACTGGGAGGCCCAGCCGTTGTCTGTTTGTTTGTAATTAAACACAAAGCTACACAATGGACTATCTGTGCTCTGCCCACCACGGGTATCAAAACCCGGTTTCTAGGATTGTAAGTCCGCAGACATTCCGCTGTGCCACTGGGGGGGGGGGGCAGCCGTTGTAGAATCATGGTGTCAGCGACGCACCCGAGAATTCCGTACTTTGACTACATTTGGAGAAACTCCAAACTATAGTAACTATAGTAACTATGGTAACTATAGTAACTACGCCCTTCTGTCATACGTAGAATGATAAATGTAAGTAACTTTAACAGAAAAAATAAATATTCATCCATATTATTAGAAATCCTGAGGTAAATAATGTATTTTGTATCTTCAAAAGAGAAGAGTAATTAGGATCTGTACTTACGTTGACGAAAAACTAAACCTTCCCTTCATTTTTTCAATTAACATGCTAAAATGACTGGACCGGATAAGAGCTGTCTACATTCTTAAAGATTCGTGGTATAGGTTTTCTATTTATTTTTATATTTTGAGATAAGCCTTCCTATTTACTTAAGGTTCAATCTAGTGAACATTTTTTCTAGTTAAAACTTTTCAACATTATCCTATGCCCTCAACTTACAAAAAAATCTCAATTAATCTTTTTACGACAGGCAGGGGGCTTTGGCGCGGATTTACTAACTAGCACTAAAAGTAATTACTTGGCAGTGACGAAAAAGTACACGTAAGGCGGGAAGACTTAACGAAGCTCATTGTATGGAATAACACGCAAAGACCCTCGTTGATTAACACGCATTTTGAATAATTAAAAATAAATCTATTAAAACAAAATATTTTAAATGAGTAAAAAGCAGTTTGTATATTAGTATTACCCAAAAATACGTCATAATGTTACTCAAATATACGAATAATACCGTTTTGCTTGTAATCTGCGTGTTTTAATTGGTATATCTTGTGACAATTCACCGTGTTACAGCGTATAAAATTTAGAGTACGTTGTTAAAATGTAACAAAATCTAGTGTGCATTGTTAAATATAGCCAAATCTAGTGCACATTGTCAAAGTATTGTTGAAACGTAACCAACTTTAGTGTTCATTGTTAAAACGTTACCAAGTCTAGTATATATTGTTAGAATGTAAGCATGTAAACGTTACATTGTTAAAAGATAATTAGTCTAGTAGACATCCTTAAAATGTAACTATGATTAATGTACTTTGTTAAAATGTAACAATGCCTATAGTGTTCATGGTATAAATGTAACCAGAATGAATATTGTTTCCTTAGTATCAGTTTTATTGAAAATTACATCCGGGCTTTCACTGTACTCTTCACACGAAAGATTAGCAGTAACTCTTAAGTAATTTCACAAAAGAAATTTGTAACTCTTTATCACTTCCCAAACATATATTTCTTAACGTTATGAAGTGTTTAAAACCTGTTTATCTTTTGAGGTACGTTTTAACTTGTCGTTACCCCTTAGTTTTTGACACCTTCAAAGTTAAATTTCTCTTGGCACAATATTTAAACCCAGAAAAATAATAAAATCCATCTTTTGGGTTCGATAGGTTAATCATCTGTACTCCAGTTTGGCAAACTATTGTACAAATTTTAAAAATGCTTAAGACAGCGATAGTTACTGTAACACTTTGCCATTTGAGTTAATAGAAAACTGACTTTTTTTTAATGTAATTGCTATATTTTGTTGAACAATTGGGTGCCCCTAATTTAGTATAGTTATTTTTATCATTACCATGTAACTAGATATCAGCTGAAATTAAAATATATATCAACAATATTTATGGTGCAGACAAGTAAATATGGCTAAGAAGACCACAAGTCTAATTGAATTTATTTATCCTAACTTTTAGTTGTTATTGGTTGGTTGGTTTGTTCTTGTGCTCTGGAAAAAAATCATATTTATCGATTCCATAACTAAAAACATTCGTTTATCCAAAACTTTATATACCAACTTTAATTCTCAGTAGTCAAAATGAGGTGTTTTTTTTTTCGTATGTTTTAGTCGGTATTAACCTTTTTCTTGCTCTGGATCAACTTTAGAAATAACATAGAGGTTTTGTTTAATTACATACGTACACAATGGGCTGTCTGAGCTGTGCCTGCCTTAGGGATCGAGCCTCAAATTTAAGTAGTAAAATACCTTAGCTAACCTCTGAGCCAACTAGGTGTCCAGCATAGAGAGGCTTGTAATTGTATTTTATTAAAAGACTGCAAAGAAAATTTACCAATTTAATATTATTTGTTCTTTTAGTGAAAAATTACTCTAGGATGGCTTTTCTAGCAGTACCAATCTCCTGATATGTTTATATTCATGTATAACCTCCTTTCTAGCAGTACCACTCTCCTTATGTGTTTATATATTCATGTATAACCCCATTTCCAGCAGTACCACTCTCCTTATATGTTTATATTCATGTATAACATACTTTGTAGCAGTACCACTTTCCTTATTTGCTTATATTCAGGTATAACCTCCTTTCTAGCAGCATCGCCTTCTTTATATGTTTATATTCGTGTATAACCCCCTTTCTAGCAGTATCACTCTCCTTATATGTTTATATTCGTGTATACCCCTTTCTAGCAGCATCACTCTCCTTATATGTTTATATTCGTATATAACCCCTTTTTAGCAGTACCACTCTCCTTATGTGTTTATATAATCATGTGTATCCTCCTTTCTAGCAGTACTACTCTCCTTATGTGTTTATATATTCATGTATAACCCCCTTTCTAGCAGTACCACTCTCCTTATAAGTTTATATTCGTGTATAACCCCTTTCTAGCAGCATCACTCTCCTTATATGTTTATATTTATGTATAACCTCCTTTCTAACAGTATCACTCTACTCTCCTTATGTCTTTATATTCATGTATAACCTCCTTTCCAGCAGTATCACTCTACTCTCCTTATGCGTTTATATTCATGTATAACCTCCTTTCTAGCAGTATCACTCTACTCTTCTTATGTGTTTATATTCATGTATGACCGCCTTTCTAGCAGTACCACTCTCCTTATAAGTTTATACTCATGTATAACCCCCTGTCTAGCAGCATCATTCTCCTTATATGTTTATATTCATGTATAACCTCTTTTCTAGCAGCATCACTCTCCTTATATGTTTATGTTCATGAATAACCTCCCTCCTAACAGTACCACTCCCCTTATATGTCTATATTCATGTATAATCTCCGTTCTAGTAATACCACTCTCCTTATGTGTTTATATTCAAGACTAACCTCTTTTCTAGCACTACCATTCTCCTTATATGTCTATATATTCATGTATAACCCCTTTCTAGCAGTACCACTCTCCTTATGTTTTTATATTCATGTATAACCTCCTGTCCAGCAGTATCACTCTACTCTTCTTGTGTGTTTATATTCATGTATAACCTCTTTCTAGCAGCATCACTCTACTCTTCTTGTGTGTTTATATTCATGT
>NW_013666109.1:142595-147145 GCF_000517525.1 Limulus polyphemus | reverse complement strand
CATGTATAACCCCTTTCTAGCAGTACCACTCTCCTTATGTTTTTATATTCATGTATAACCTCCTGTCCAGCAGTATCACTCTACTCTTCTTGTGTGTTTATATTCATGTATAACCTCCTTTCTGGCAGTACCACTCTCCTTATATGTTTATATTCATGTATAACCTCCTTTCTAGCAGCATCACTTTCCTTATATTTTGATTATATTCATGTATAACCTCCTTACTAGCAGCATCACTCTCCTTATATGTTTATATTCATGTATAACCTCCTTTCTAGCAGCATCACTCTCCTTATATGTTTATATTCGTGTATAACCCCTTTCTAGCAGCATCACACTTCTTATATGTTTATATTCGTGTATATCTCCCTTTCTAGCAGCATCACTCTCCTTATATGTTTATGTTCATGTATAACCTCCTTTCTAGCAGCATCACTCTCCTTATATGTTTATACTCATGAATAACCTCCTTTCTAACAGTACCACTCCCCTTATATGTCTGTATTAATGTATAACCTCCTTTCTAGCAGCATCACTTTCCTTATATGTTTATATTTATGTATAACCTCCTTACTAGCAGCATAACTCTCCTTATGTGCTTATATTCATGTATAACCTCCTTTCTGGCAGTACCACTCTCCTTATATGTTTATATTCATGTATAACCTCCTTTCTAGCAGCATCACTTTCCTTATATTTTTATGTTCGTGTATATCCCCCTTTCTAACAGTACCACTCCCCTTATTTGTCTGTATTCATGTATAATCTCATTTCTAGCAGTACCACTCTCCTTATATGTTTATATTCAAGCATAACACTTTTTCTAGCACTACCATTCTCTTTATTTGTTTATATTCATGTGTAACTCCTTTTTTAGCAGTACCACTCTCCTTATGTGTTTATATTCGTGTATAATATCCTTTCTAGCAGTATCACTCCCCCTTTGTTTATATTCAAGCATAACACCCTTTCTAGCACTACCACTCTCTTTATATGTTTATATTCATGTATAATTCCTTTTCTAGCAGTACCACTCTCCTTATATGTTTATATTCATGTATAACCCCCTTTCTAGCAGCATCACTCTCCTTATGTGTTTATATTCGTGTATAATATCCCCCTTTCTAGCAGTACCACTCCCTTTATATGTTTATATTCAAGCATAACACCCTTTCTAGCACTACCACTCTCTTTATATGTTTATATTCATGTATAACTCCTTTTTTAGCAGTACCACTCTCCTTATGTGTTTACATATTCATGTATAACCTCCTTTCTAGCAGTACCACTCTCCTTATATGTTTATATTCATGTATAACCCCCTTTCTAGCAGCATCACTCTCCTTATATGTTTATGTTCGTGTATAACCCCTTTCTAGCAGCATCACTCTCCTTATATGTTTATGTTCGTGTATAACCCCCTTTCTAGCAGCATCACTCTCCTTATATGTTTATATTCATGTAAAGCCTCCTTGCTAGCAGCATCACTCTTATTATATTATGTGGTTATATTTGTGTATAACCTATTACTGTGTTTTTTATAAATTATAAAATAATGCTCAAAAATCACAGTTTTCAAATGCTTCAACACAGTTATTTAAAATAGCCTGTAAATAATGCAAAGTAGATCTTTCCTGCGCGTAACACTTTCCTCTTGCCAAATATTTTGTGGAGAGGTTTTGAAAACACGAGATAAGCTGATATCTATTCATCACCATTCTTTTCGTTCACGAGAAACGCTTTTACTTCGATCACCACAATTATTTCGTTAATTAGAAACCTTTGTATGAAGCCTTAGCAAAGATACATATCGGACTAGAAATTTCTCAGTCAGTAGTTTAATTACATTGAATTCAGATAATTGGAACGGATCACATTAGGCTGCTTCACGATTCCCAAATTTCCCAAAGTTATAGTATAGACGTGATGAACACAGTCAAACTTTGAAAGTAATTTACCTCCACGCTACCTATATTCACAACGTGTCTGTCTTTAATCCAACAAGGATTATTAGATTATCTCTACAGGTTATGATTGAGCTGTGAAGGATTTATTAGAATCACATTAAAACGTTTGGAGTTCCTTAGGTAAACACATATTCTTAATTGATGCTTTTCTATGAGATTATATACGAGAGTATCAAATATTTCAACACCGTTGCTGGATTAAATAAGAAAGTAGTCCAGAAATACTAAACGCAAGGGTTCAATAATGTGTAAACTACTTTAAAACGTCACGATTGGTTTGGTTTGTTTTGAATTTCGTGCAAGGCTGCACGAAGGCTATCTGCGCTAGGCGTCCCTAATTTAGCAGTGATAGACTAGAGGAAAGGCAACCAGCCAACACTACCCACCGCTAACTCTTGGGCTTCTATTTTCCCAACGAAAAGTGGGATTGATCATCACATTATAACCCCCATATGGCTGAAGTGACGAGCATTTTCAGTGATGGGGTTTCGACCCGCGAAAAGTCACGATTCGACCTCGTTTTTAGAAATCGAACGTGGTTAAAAAGCTCTGTTGATGAAAAAAAACGTATTTATCGTAAAATGTTATTAATCTATAATTAATTATTATTACAATGGACTGTTTTAATTGCGCTACTTCATGAAATATTTTCTAATGAGTTATACTTGGTATATTATACGCTGTATTATTTAGTCGTTACATAATACTCAAAATAGTTGACCTAGATATGTACGTTGTTTCTGTTCTAACCTTAGTTCCTGTTGGTCAGTAATAACGTGGCCATATGTGACACAATAGTTTATTGATTTAAGCCTCAATAAATTTAGTTTTTGTTGAATATCGCGAGAAGCTGCTCGAGGAACATTTGCACTATCCGTCCCTAATTTGGAAATATTGTAATTTAGTGTTTATTTTGTCTTTCTTGCTTTTATTTGTATCATTTTTCTCTTTGAACAGTCAAGTTCCTATTTGATTCAACTATTCCTTTCTGGAATTAAAGTGCCTATTTTACTGACATAAATATGTGTTATATGTTTACCTAATGTTATTATAGCTCTCTGTTATTTATTACTATTTCAAATATTTTGTTTGAATTTATGCACAAAGCTACACAATGAGCTATCTGTGCTCTGCCCACCACGGGTATCGAAACCCGGTTTCTAGCGTTGTAAGCCCGCAGACATACCGCTGTGCTACTGGGGGGCTATTTCAAATATTCTTCCTTTCTTATCAATATTTACAAGTACCGCAATGAGTAAGCAGGGAATAAGTGATAGATCATGGTTTGGTTTGTTTGTCATTCTGCGCAAAGCTACTCGATGGCTATCTGCCTGCGATAGCCGTTCCTAGTTTTGCAATGAAACACTAGAGGGAGCTCTATCAACGAATAATGGGATTGACCATAACATTATAACGCCCCCACAGCTGAAAAGGCGAGCATGTTTGATGACGGGGGGTTCGAACCCGTGACCAATAGACCATGGTAGGCCTTAGAGATCATCAAAAAATAACTAGATATTATGTTTCTTGTAAGTAAAAACCATATTCAGTTCCTATTTTAATGCATAGTTTCATTAAAAGTAGTGATTAAAATGTATAGTGTACGTGTAAATATATATATATGATATTTAAATATATTTTATTTTCGTTTATCTTTTATGTATGGATTACTATCAGGATTTAGGACTAACTAAATCTTCTAGCCTGTGCAAACCTAGTAAGATATTATTGGGTTCGTAGCCGAAAATTCTGTATTCGACTAACATAGAAACAAATATGAGCCCATATTCTACCAATATAGAAACAAATACGAACCTAGTAAGATATTATTGGGTTTGTGGCCGAAAATACCGTATTCTACCAGCATAGCAACAAATATGAGCCCATATTCTACCAATCTAGAAACAAATACGAACCTAGTAAGATATTATTGGGTTTGTGGCCGAAAATACCGTATTCTACCAGCATAGCAACAAATATGAGCCCATATTCTACCAATCTAGAAACAAATACGAATCGAGTAAGATATTATTGGGTTCGTGGCCGAAAATATTGATAGTGACGAAGGTATTCAATGGTATCATTATAAATTTATTATATTTTGTGGCATGACACACTCTTAGTTTCACCGGTATATTACAGTAGCTATGTTCTTTATTCGGTTCAGTTTTAGTTCTGACCAATGTATGTTGCTTGATTTATTCAGAAATTATTGATAATGTAATTTTTGTTTGTTTGTTTGAAGTTATGCACAAAGCTACACAATGGGCTATCTGTGCTCTGCCCACCACGGGTATCGAAACCCGGTTTCTAGCATTGTAAGTCCGCAAACATACCGCTGTGCCACTGGGGGGCTAATAATATAAAGTCATACAAAAGATGTCCGGAAGGAAACGAGATTTTCTTTCCCCAAACGCTGGATATGTGGGTTACTTGAGGTTGAAATATTATAATAATAATAATTGTATTTAAACTTTTCTGTAGAATTATTAAAAACTTCGGTGAAATTAATACTGATATTCAAACAGGGTTTCATGATACAATGCCATTCCCTGCCAGTTTACAATACATCTGTATTATCTA
>NW_013666109.1:141652-142339 GCF_000517525.1 Limulus polyphemus | reverse complement strand
CAGACGAATCAAGATATGTATAACATACTTTGTAGCAGTACCACTCTCCTTATATGCTTATATTCAGGTATAACCTCCTTTCTAGCAGCATCGCCTTCTTTATATGTTTATATTCGTGTATAACCCCCTTTCTAGCAGTATCACTCTCCTTATATGTTTATATTCGTGTATACCCCTTTCTAGCAGCATCACTCTCCTTATGTGTTTATATTCATGTATAACCTCCTTACGTGATTTTTATCACAATTATTATTCCTTTTAACTAAAGGATCAATAATGTTATTCTTACAGGTTATACCGAAACATCACGTTAAAAATATATTTACATCTTACGTGATTTTTATCACAATTATTATTCCTTTTAACTAAAGGATCGTTAATGTTATTCTTATAGGTTAGAGTTCTTGTAAAGGTATTTATAGACATATTCAAACAAATTAGTTAAAAGTAAGGGTTTCATTCCCGCAGGATTTTCTCTCACGGCTAAGTTCGAAATCAAATTAGTGGGCATGAAGACAATAAAGTTTCTACTACAAATGCTCTGTAACAATAATTATCTTTATCATTTTATTACAAGTTACAGCTTTTACAGTAAGGAAGATGTGTATTTAAAACAGACACGACGTTGCTATCATTCTCAAATACGCAAGTTGTATCGGTAAAGAAGGTTTTAGTATTTAAATTAAC
>NW_013666109.1:138344-140817 GCF_000517525.1 Limulus polyphemus | reverse complement strand
CACCACCAATGAAAGAATAGACCATTCCAAGCTTTTATTTGTCGTTAAACAAATGTTTAAACAACTCAACTTAAATACTAAAACCTGCTTTACCGATAAAACTTGTATATTTGAGAATGATAGCACCAGTGGTCGAAACGCCTTACTTGTCGCTATTACAGTGGTCGAAACGCCTTACTTGTTTTGAAAATATTCTTCCTTACTATAAAAACCTGTAACTTGTAGTAAAATAATACAATCAGTAAGTAAACTCAAAATGAAACTATTAATAGTTATATATTTTGAAAACAATGATTAATCCTGTAAACACTCAACATTAGAAATACTAGAGCAGTACGTTTGCACGAGCTTTAATTAAGTATTTGTTCTTTTTCATTAGAATTAGTAAATATTTGAAACAAGTAAATATATATCTGATATGAACTGTAGAGTATATTCTGGATTAATAAAGATTTGTTCTTAAAGTTACTGGCAAATGTACGATATGTTAAAAAGTAAACAAACATTTACTTTAAACTAAACTCCAATTGTTTGTTCAAAGAACTGGGTGCAAGTATTGGAAAATGCTTTTATAAATTGCAAAGAAAATTTATGCTCCTAAATCAAATTACAAGAAAACTGCTTTACACGATCTCGATATGTTTGCACAAAGAATTAAATATGCCAACTGGAAATCTGGAATTAGATTTTGTTTATCCATCCACAAAGAAGGATACTGATGAGAAGTGGGGTGGAGAGGGAGACTTACGTTCTCGAGTAATTAGATTTTAAAAATTAAAGCGAGCCTAACATCAAGACCAGTCGTCTATCTTTAAAGCGCCAAAATAGAAATCATGAAGAACAAATCAATAATGAACGAGCACACAGATACCTACATATATGCTGGTGTTGCTGACGACATTCTAAGTTCGGTGGTTGTTTGGAAAGCAGAACTAGTGTCGATGAAGAGTCACTAAAATATGTATCGTCTCTAAAGAGTATTATATTTAAGATCAGTCTTGCTAGCTTTTTTTTACTTTAACGATTTTCTAAAGAACTAATTTGTTTTCATTTATAGCAAATTTGAGTTATTTTCCTTTCTAACTAAACATTTTATTTTTTTATAATTATATTTCATAAAAAAGAAAATATTTTTTTATCATGTATCTCTTTGTTGCACAAGTTTCTCGCAAAACTACACAAGGACTATCAGCGCATAGCCATCCCTAATTTTGAACTGATAGAATAAATGGAAGACTTGCACTCAAAAAGACCTACTGCCAATTGTTCGAATACTCTTATCTGACCGAATCGTGGGATTTGACCAACATCATTATAGCGTATTCTCGGCCCTAAGTACGGAGATTTTTCGGCAAGGGGCCTCGAACCATGAACCCTCGAATTCACAATTCAAACACGTTAACCATTAAGCCATACTCGTCCCATCATTTTTCAAAATATCTACATTGCCCAGAACATAACATTGTTCCGTAGAGCGACAATTCAGTCTCTAACAGCTAATGGCAATACCTACTCTAAATGTCAAGTCTCGATTATTGGAGAAACAAAATGAATGAGATAGGAAAGACGTCAAGACAGTTTTTGTGTTTATTATATTTAGTCTGCCGTCATCCCCAATCAACTTATGTATTTCAGAAGAACAAAAACGACAACAACTGTTTAAAGACTCGCACAAAATAACCACGATTAGGAGACTGACTTCATTTACTTGGTTGAACAAGAAATGCACCCTTCTTTCTCTTAACTAACATTTCATTTTTCCACAGCTTTCAATAGTTCTGAAAAATAAAGTAGTGTTAACAAACACTGAGCAGAGATCTCTCCGTACTCATCTTTTTGAGTTACCTGATTGTTTGTTTGTTTGTTTTTGAATTTCGCGCAAAGCTACACGAGGGCTATCTGCGCTAGCCGTCCCTAATTTAGCAGTGTAAGACTGGAGGGAAGGCAGCTAGTCATCACCACCCACCGCCAACTCTTGGGCTACTCTTATACCAACGAATAGTGGGATTGACCGTCACATTCTAACGCCCCCCCCCCCGGAAAGTCGAGCATGTTTGGTATGACGGGGATTCGTGCCCGCGGCCCTCAGATTGCGAGTCGAGCGCCTTAACCACCTGGCCATGCCGGGCCCGAGTTACCTGAGCTTTTACACTCTCGAGAACCGTATTCTACCAATATAGAAACAAATATGAACCCATATTCTACCAATATAGAAACAAATATTAACCCATTTCTACCAATATAGAAACAAATATGAACCCATATTCTACCAATATAGAAACAAATATGAACCCATGATTCTACCAATATAGAAACAACTATGAACCCATATTTTACCAATATAGAAACAACTATGAACCCATATTTTACCAATATAAAACAAATATAGAACCTAATTTTACCAATATAGAAACAATATGAACCTATGTTCTACCAATATAGAAACAACTATGAACCCATATTTTACCAATAT
>NW_013666109.1:128384-138323 GCF_000517525.1 Limulus polyphemus | reverse complement strand
CCCATATTTTGCCAATATAAAAACAAATATGAATCCATTTCTACCAAAATAGAAACAAATATGAACCTATATTCTACCAATATAGAAACAAATATGAACCCATGTTCTACCAATATAGAAACAACTATGAACCCATATTTTACCAATATAGAAACAACTATGAACCCATATTTTACCAATATAGAAACAAATATGAACCTATATTTTACCAATATAGAAACAACTATGAACCCATGTTCTACCAATATAGAAACAACTATGAACCCATATTTTACCAATATAGAAACAACTATGAACCCATGTTCTACCAATATAGAAACAACTATGAACCCATATTCTACCAATATAGAAACAAATATGAACCCATGTTCTACCAATATAGAAACAACTATGAACCCATATTTTACCAATATAGAAACAACTATGAACCCATGTTCTACCAATATAGAAACAACTATGAACCCATATTTTACCAATATAGAAACAACTATGAACCCATATTTTACCAATATAGAAACAACTATGAACCCAGTTTTATTGTTATTTCGTCGAGGAGACAGGGTGAAAAAAATGAAGTAAGAAGAAATATATATGCTAATCTAATGATAGAGCATTCCAATTTCAAATGTTAATTAACCTTTCGTTGTTTAGAAATATTTTATACTTTTAAACTATCAAAAATTCGAAGCTTAGCCTATTTTATCCGTTCCTTCACTAAATGGTCCAGCATGACAAGATGGTTAGGGGGCTCGACTCGCAATATGCGTGTCGCGGGTTCGAATCCCCGTACCACCAAATATGTTCGCCCTTTCAGCTGTGGGGGCGTTAAAATGTAACGGTCAGTCCCACTATTCATTGGTAAAAGAGTAGCCCAAGAGTTGATGACTAGCTGCCTTCCCTCTAGTCTTACACTACTAAATTAGGGACGTCTAGGGCAGATAGTCCTCGTGTAGCTTTGTGAAATTCAAAAAACAAACAAACCTTCACTAAATAAAGTGCTGTTATTTAATCAGAGTTATTTTCTTTATAAATTGTTTTTCTTACGAACAATAGATTGCTTTCATATATCATTTAGTTAAGTACAATATCCACAACAATATGGTTTCGAAGCTGTAAAGTTAATATTTGAATAATATGTTTGTTTGAATATATGCTGTGTAAATTTACGACTTATATACACACAAATATATAATTAGATTTATTTTTGTAGGGAAGGAAAAAAAATAAAAATATACACTTGAAACAAGAGGGAATCCTAAATAGCCGCGGCTAATTTCTTTTAGGCAGGATTAGAGTAAATTAATCTATGATATCTTTTCCTTTTCATTAGCTATATTTTTGTGCGTCAACAATACCAAGCGTAGGGCGCGCGTATATCCCATTCGAATTTATAACTTATCAGAATCTCTACCAGCCTACCCTCAAATTAAAATTATTTTAGGCAAGATTAGAGTAAATTAATCTATGAGACCTATAGTGTGATCAAATACATGAATCGAAAGTGTTTGACCTCCCCGAGTCCAAAATTGTAATTGAATCTCAAATCGGTCAAGAGATGGCGGAGCTATGAGCTAAAAGTTTGTACTTGATAAAAAACAAACCAACTCGGAGCCATTCTATGGGCCGCTGTTCCGCGGCTAAAAATAAAAACGCAGCCACAAAACAAATATTCAACCCCGGGTCACAAATCAAAGGGTGGATAATTTGAAGTACCGGCTGAAGTAAGACACAAATTGCATTGGAGATACACCGTCTATTCGGTTTAACCTCAATTTCATCAGCCACACACAGAGAAAAAGGAGAAAAGGTGCAAATGTGGGTGCTCTAACCCACAACGCCTCCTACATTTTTACCAACTTTTGCTCTATGCATTCAGAAGTGGGAAGATGACTGCTCTCCCAATCAATATGAAATGAAAGAAAAAGGAAACAAATAAGGCCCTACCATTGGGGGTAAGTAAGAGAACCTTACCTTCTGACGATGGCATACCAGTCCCCTTATAGTACTAAAAGCCTAGATGAATAAGTTAGTATTGGCAGTACAGTAGAAACATTATCCTAGTATAAAAATCCAACCAAGTTATTTGAACTAGTACAACTCCCAACTTTCACACATTAAGCTTACTTGCAGAGTCTACTGTAACTAAACCAAGTTATCTGAACTAGCACAACTTCCACCCATTGAGTTTACTTGCAGAGTCTACTGTAACTAAACCAAGTTATCTGAACTAGCACAACTTCCACCCATTGAGTTTACTTGCAGAGTCTACTGTAACTAAACCAAGTTATCTGAACTAGCACAACTTCCACCCATTGAGTTTACTTGCAGAGTCTACTGTAACTAAACCAAGTTATCTGAGCTAGTACAACTTCCACCCATTAAGTTCACTTGCAGAGTCTACTGTAACTAAACCAAGTTATATGAACTAGTACAACTTCCACCCATTAAGTTTACTTGCAGAGTCTACTGTAACTAAACCAAGTTATATGAACTAGTACAACTTCCACCCATTAGGTTTACTTGCAGAGTCTACTGTAACTAAACCAAGTTATATGAACTAGTATAACTTCCACCCATTAATTTTACTAGCAGAGTCTACTGTAACTAAACCAAGTTATATGAACTAGTATAACTTCCACCCATTAATTTTACTTGCAGAGTCTACAGTAACTAAAATTTCTAAAATTTTGCATAGTTCCGTAATACAAGATATTTTCCCCTTAAAATATATAAAACTGCTTACCAATTTAAATATGACACTTCTACAGGACCACTTACAAACATTTTAAAATTATTTAGATGTACACAATTTACCATGTGCTTAAAAAATAAGATAGGGGGGGGGCTGGAATGCCAACGTCATGAGGTAAGGTTTCATAATAAGGTAGGAGGCTGGAATGCCAACGTCATGAGGTAAGGTTTCATAATAAGGTAGGGGGCTGGAATTCCATCGTCATGAGGTAAGGTTTCATAATAAGGTAGGGAGCTGGAATGCCAACGTCATGGGGTAAGGTTTCATAATAAGGTAGGGAGCTGGAATGCCAACGTCATGGGGTAAAGTTTCATTACTTACTCCAACTGGTAGGACCTTATTTGTTTCCTCTTTTTTTTCTTCATTTTATATTTCTTTAGAGAGAAGTCACTTTCCTACTTCTGATTGCAGACAGTGAAGAAGTGGGATATTGTGGGCTTGAACACCCACATCTGCTTCTTTTCTCCTTTTTTAAGGACGTGGGACCGGCAAAACTGAGGTTAAACCGTACAGACGGTGTACCCCCAACGCAATTTGGGTCTTACTTCCGCCGGTACCTAAAAAAAAACAGGGTACACTACATGATGATGACCCACCCTATGATTTGTGCCCCAGTGTTGGATATTTGTTTTGTGGCTGCGTATGTTTTTAATTATTTATTCACTTAATTTTTCCTTCTCTACAGAAATAAATAATCTAATTATTTCATCTAAGGTTTGAAAATGCTGTTAAAAATTCACACTATCCTTCCTTGTAATGTAATCGGTTAAAAACACTTATGTAGCTAACTTAAATATACGTACAGATATAAGACAAGTATTTCTTTTAACAGTATACTTGAAATGATGAAATACAGAACCATCTGGTCTTCAAGTATTTCCGCTCTTCTGTTTGTATTCCTTCTAATTTTGTCACCAGATGTCGCCAGACTAGATCGAGCCATAACTCCAGTAGAAAGTATCCGTTTTCTGGTAAGTTAAAATTTTCTATATAAACAGATAGGATAATGAATAAAAAGATCATTTGTAAAGTATGTTGTTTCTTGAATCTCCGTTTGACGTTTTGTCTTCTTAAGGTTCAATTATATTTGAATTATTATAAAACAACCACTTTTATCCTTTTAAAAATTAATCTGATTGTCAGATGGATAACAGAATTACACATTAGTAGGTTTGTTTGTTTATTGTTAAGCAAAAGGGCTATTTGTGCTCTGCCAACCGCGAGTACTGAAAACCGATTTTTGGTGTTATAAGCCCTCAGACTTACCGCTAAGTCACAGGGGGATGCAAGTGTTTAGGATGCTCGGTCTTACTCAAGTACTAATAATAGTGTAACTCTGTATTAACTTAGCTTGTGACTTTGTATGTATGTTCAGCTAACTCCTCCCATAGTTTTGAAGGTAAGAGGCCGAAACTTTGCAGGCAGACTTGGGGTAGCCCAGGGATGTCCTTATTTATATGGCGTAACTCTCTACCAAGAGGGTAAAACGCCCCTAGAAAATCACCTACGCATGTTGAAGTTTGGATTGGGGTTTCCAGGGTCGCTGAATCATAATCTGGCATCGGATGTTGCGTTATTGGGCCATTTCGAGATCACAGAGGCGCCATATTTGAAACTGTGTGTATATTTCCATTGCCAAGCTAGCGAGACCAAACTTGGTACAGTGCTCAGGCACCGCTTATTTTCATTTTGCGAAAAACCCTACCCCCTTCTCTCCCAAAAGTAGATATGAAAGTAATTGGGGATAAATAAAAAGCTTGATCATTCTAACCTCAATAAGTATGCAGCACAATATCGGGTTTTCTCTTCGTATTCCAGAAGGGCAACTGAACTAAAGAATTGTAGTTACTACTGAACAATGTAAGTAATTTTAATACGTAGCTAGCAACAATGTTATGTTTACAATTAACAAATAATGAACGTAGCTTAAGACATTCATGCTTTCAAAACTAAACTAACAAGAATTTGGCTTAACAATTTCATGATGGAAACAATTCACGAATAATAAATGTAACTTAACAACTTAATGTTAGAAACAATTAACAATTAAATGTTGCTTTTGTAATAAAGTATTAAAAGTGCCATTTTTTTACTCTGACCACAACAGCTACTTATAAAATATTAATTTCATAATAGTGTTTTAATTGCAAAATATCATATTTTATTTTCACAGTCAAACAGTGATGAAGGAACTGAAAATATTATACCTATTAGCCAATCATTATCTCAGCAAAAAGAGAATGATAAGCGTACAAGCTCTTTTTTCGGTCTAAGAGGGAAAGGGGATTATTATGACGCCAAAAGAACCAGTCCGTTCTTTGGCTTAAGAGGAAAAAGAGAAGGTTTTAACAGTAAAAGAGCCAGTCCCTTTTTTGGTCTTCGAGGTAAAAAAGAAAATTTTGAAAGCAAAAGAACAAGTCCATTATTCGGACTAAGAGGAAAAAGGGGTGATTTTGAAAAAAAAAGAGCGAGTCCATTTTTCGGTCTAAGAGGGAAAAGGGGTGATTTTGAAGAAAAAAGAGCGAGTCCATTTTTCGGTCTAAGAGGGAAAAGGGATGATTTTGAAGAAAAAAGAGCGAGTCCATTTTTTGGTTTAAGGGGTAAAAAAGAAGCAGCTGCCGACAAAAGAGCAAGTCCCTTTTTCAGTTTAAGAGGGCAAAAGGTAGATTCCACAGAAAAAAAAGCAAGCCCATTTTTTGGTCTCCGAGGAAGACGGGAGGATTTCGATAATAAGAGAGGAAGTATCTTTTTTGGCCTCAGAGGGAAAAAGCTTATTGATGACGATACTATGGAAAAACGAGCTTTTCATGCTTTACGGGGAAAGAAAGACGATTCCTATGTCGACAGTTACATTGATGGTTTTAGGCAGGTTTATGAAGGCTTGTCATCCCAATCACAACTACCTTTCTCTGAAGAAAACAAGCGCGCCAGATCATTTTACGGCCTTCGAGGAAAACGTTTTGTCGAAAAGATGGATTCCAATGTGGTAAGAAAGACAGCTCATTTTCGGTCAATTGTTTATAAAGAAAAATATAAATGAATGCTCTTAA
Organism: Limulus polyphemus; assembly: GCF_000517525.1. Taxonomy (NCBI): domain Eukaryota; kingdom Metazoa; phylum Arthropoda; class Merostomata; order Xiphosura; family Limulidae; genus Limulus; species Limulus polyphemus. Next base: position 132,521 of record NW_013666109.1, on the reverse strand, counting down.
GATATACAGGGTGAGGCAAAAGTAACCTGCTCCAATTCTGGAAAATACTATATATTTTTAACTTAATTAATCCAAAACTAACCAATGCAAATTAAACTAATTATGAAAGGTATGAAAATGAGATTAACCATTAATAAGCTAAGATTGCATTTTAATACCTAAGAAACCTTTAGGGAAACTTAAATAATTCCTGTATTTCGATAGTATTTAATTAACATAAGCAAGTTTATCAGTATTGCTATATTGTATACAAGTACAAGTTTCTACTAAATATATTTTCACTTACAGTAGCCAAATAGTTGGTGGTAGAGCAGTGAACAAGTGTGGGTCATTTTCAAAGGCTAACTAAAAATAACTATTTGTTTTCGTGCCCGCCTGCCCTTAGTATGGCTCTGTGCTTCACTTCTTTTCTGTTTAGGATCATAGCCCATAGTTTATTGTTTCGTATTCATTATGACATGTAATACATATTTATTTTACAATAAAACCATTGACAGGCTGGAGTAAACAGTCTACTTGTCCAGTGCTTTTATACCCAATATTAGGCAAGTATAGTAAAAAGCAGAATTTAAACAAACGTTCCCCTTCGAACGAAAACCTTTTTTTGGTTGGCACAATCCAACCTGATGCTAAGTTATCACTCAAGTAGTGTACATAGATTATTGAATGTGCAAAAGGAATAAATAAAACAATGAAAAGACGTTTATCAATCACCCGACAATTCAGTACTACAAAGAATTATGGACTTTTATTTTTGTACATCGGATCAATTATTTACAAATAAGGCTTACACCATATTTTTGCTACTCCGTTTCAATAATCCAACAGGTAGTTGGATTTGGTACTTGTTGACTCGTATTCAGTCTTATTATCATTTGTCAATATTTTCTATGAAGTAACAAAATTAGTATCGAAGACTGACTAACAAACTGTACATGTTATAATTTTCAAGTACCCCTTTTCATAATTTTCTATATTTAATTTTTATTTTACTCTCTTTCTAACTGAGGAAGAAAATCCTCTTTCCAACACAATAGTTGTACAGCTGTCATACTAGATTCTGTATTTGTTAGAGTTAAGTTCATAAGTAGTGAACATGAAATCATGATGAAGTAGAATATGGTGTTTTAACTTGCAAGATATGTTTTACGGGCGATCAAATCGTTTGGATAATAAAACAAAAATATATCATCAACAACGAACTTAGATTTCCACCAAAAATGGTTGGCGAATATTAAACGTGTAACTTCCCTAACTGGCAAAACATGGCAGACATCACGTCGTAGTCGTGTCAATACTAGATAACTTTAACATTTGGTATACCATAAATTCATTTGTATTCAAGAAACGAAAACTGCTCATGAATGAATTTAACGACTTATTACATAATTTCTGATGTTATGAGATTTAAGTTGGCTACAAGCCTGTCTTTTCAAAGTTTCTGAAGATATTTTATAGTTAACTATACAGTTCACTTAGATACCATGATTAAATAGTGGAAGATTTTCAAATGTGATGATTTAAGTAGTTCAACTATGTTAAACAGAAATAAAACTACCATTCACTGTATACGTATTAGTCACTTACTCCATCACCTACAGTAGGGAAGGCAAAAGAAACATGTTATATTACGCATGTGCAATGCTACAGAACTAAAATATCATTGTATCATCTTTAAGTACTACCTTTTATATGGGGCAACTTTATGAATAAACTCTCTCTCTCTGTGGACATTCCGTCGAATCCAGAGACCAGAACAACAACTTATGAGGCTAATCTTCAATTTTGTCGCTCGATAATACATACCAAGTCAATATAAATAACACGTTTTTTATATGTATTTGTTGCGAGACTTAACATAACAATGCTTGTGTTTCACGTACATGTTGCTAAGAGTTTTTTCTTTCTCTATTTTAGGACTGAAAAGGGAGGAGTTGTTTGCCATTAGATGTAGAAGAATTAAGTCAAAAGACGAAAGACACATCCCTGTTGAATACGATATTTCTACAACTGTGTTTTTAATATGTTGAGTACATAGCACAAATCTGTAAGATTATATTCTCAGTAATCTCGTACGTTTTTTTTTTTTTTGTCCTGTGGAAGAGTTTATTATTAGTAAATCCAAAGCAAATTAAAGGTTACAGATTTGAAATTAATGACGCTATATTCAAAATAGGTCAGTTGTCCTGTGTTGGATGGCAGGTACGAAGCGCACTTGGACAATAAAAATTCCCGTGTTTAAAACAGTGTCAACTCTTTTTTTTTTTCTTAGTTATAACACTTACACTTTATTTATTATGCACATATAAAATCAAATATTTCTTACCAGCTACGTCACGATACACAGAAATGCATATTATAAACAATTAACCTGGCGGTGGTTAGGGAGCTCGACTCGCAATTTGAAGGTCGCGGGTTCGAATCCCCGTCCCACCGAACATGCTCGCCCTTTCAGCCATGGGGTGTTATAAAGTGACGGTCAATCCCACTATTCGTTGTTAAAAGAGTAGCCCAAGAGTTGGCGGTGGATGGTGATGACTAGCTGCTCTACCTCTAGTCTTACACTGGTAAATTAAGGATGGCTAGCGCAATTACCCCTCGTGTAGCTTTGCGCGAAATTCCAAAACAAACAAGCAAAGATTAGCAGTGATTTATCACTGTAGTTGAACCTTGTATGTTCTACAATAAGAGCCACAAGTATTTGTCGTAGATCTAATGCTAAAGAAGGACTTTAACAGAGAAGAAGTAGAAACAATAGAAATTTGAACTTATATAATTAAACCTATAACAATTAGTAGCTTGCAACTATAGAGTAATAAGCTAACTCTTGGGCTACTCTTTTACCAACGAATAGTGGGATTAACCATCACATTATAACGCCTCCACGGCTGAAAGGGCGAGCATATTTGGTGGAACGGGGATTCGAACCTGCGACCCTCAGATGGCGAGTCAAGCGCCCTAACCACCTGGCCATGCCGGACCTGTTCACACCTGAAAAATGGACTAAACTTAGTCCGAAAGCTCACTTAAACTATTAATATACCATAAGCAAGATACAAAACTAAGCATGTATATTTCATCACAAGAGGAAGGGAAAACTACTTAGTATGTCATTATTCCAAATTATGACATGTCCATTACACCCAAAAAACTTGAAATATTAAGTCAACTTGTAGAAATCAAAATTTAAAAACATTTAAGCTTGAATGATAAACTATGTGAATATTCTTATGATATTACATTATATTATTATTTTATATTCTTATAGTGTTTATCAGTTTAAACATAGAATCACTATCAAAGTCTTCAAAAACATGATTAAAAAAGTCGTAATGCAATGATATTCTGCATTCTGAATTATATGGACAAACGTAATATCATCTCATAAAACTTCACTACTTCACAACTTCGAAAAAATTCCAATAACTTTGTTATTTTTCTTATATACACACGAACTAAGAACATTTGTTGTATGATCAAGTTTTGTGTCGTAGTTTCACGCGCGTGTAAATTATTTAGAAAAGTAAAATACGATGTATATTGTTACGTCTCCGTTTGTTAATTAACTTTCCGTAACTTCGTTCCGCCGAAACTTTAGCGACACAAGTTCTTTACTTAATAAAACTGGTTTATTCTTTCCGAATACAACTTTACCGATACACTCAACTTCAACAATCGCGCTAAACAAACGCTATAACGACGAACGTCAATAATACTTCTGACCGCAGATCAATTACTCACTATCTACACACACACTACTTTCCCCTCTTTTATATACCAGTCTACCCTCCATCTAGTAATTACTAGAGCATTCGCCAAGATACGGGATAGTTCTAGAAACGTGGCGTCACTGTAGTCATGTGACTCGCTGACGCAACACTGCCCCCTCCTTAATATTGTTCGTCCCGAACAATAACCACATATAATAAACCAATAACAATTAACAATAACTTAATTAACTGTACAGAATTACAAACACAAAATTACAATTCGACAAAGTCTCTTAATTTTACGGGACGTATCTTCTTCCGTACTGATCTCCATCTCGTTGGCTTCTGCGTCATGTGGGATTGATCTGCTTCATCAGTAAATGTCCCATCATCGGTACCAGTCACATCAGTGGTAGTAACTTCACCA
>NW_013666109.1:124378-127488 GCF_000517525.1 Limulus polyphemus | reverse complement strand
CGCGCTAAACAAAGCTATAACGACGAACGTCAATAATACTTCTGACCGCAGATCAATTACTCACTATCTACACACACACTACTTTCCCCTCTTTTATATACCAGTCTACTCTCCATCTAGTAATTACTAGAGCATTCGCCAAGATACGGGATAGTTCTAGAAACGTGGCGTCACTGTAGTCATGTGACTCGCTGACGCAACAATATAAAGGGCTTATTCCCTTTGTCACTCTGTCGTTAACGCTTTCGCGTTCCTTTTTTGGTAATGCTCAGCAATATACATCGCCGCTTAGCAACAAAACTATCACCTGATTGTTCTTAGGCCAACTATAATGTTTAAGTTGAATGCTCAATATTCATGTTGATTTCTCAGAAAAGTTTGTTTTTTATTCTTTATATTTCTATGACTTCGGTAATATAACAGCAAAATAGTTTAATTCAGAAGTTTCATGACATTGGGTTGTAGCCAAAAGCTAAATGAAATTTACCAAGTAGTGTTTCAGCTAAGCCTTACGTATTAGGCTTAATAGTTAAATCAGACTACAAATAGGCCTACTATTACTAACGTTATCGAGTCAGTGTTTAAAAAGTTTTAAGTGTTGAATCAATGTTAATTAATAAATATTATTTTGGTATGGTAACACATATATTACCTACTTGGTCTTAAAATATAAAGAAAAGTAAGCATTTATTGCTACCAAATATCTTTTATCCTATGTACAGTCTAAAGAGTTGCAAATTTGTTTCGGAATGTCCGCACTATATTTTATACTTCCTGACCTACAATATAGTGAAAAGGCCCAATAGTGCTATTTAAGTCTCTTTCAGAGTGCACACGTACTTTTGTTCACGATAACATTTAATTTTTCTGCGTAGTTTTTACTAAAAATGTGGTGATTAAAGAATTACTTCGAGATTGATGAAATAAGTGAAGAGTAAGTGCACCTCGTTTTAGTTAGATTCTATAATTTTCGTTAATGATTCAAAAATGGTTTCCCGTCATTTTTGACGGACTTCTATACTAGTGATTGGAAAGATTTTGGTGCCTCACAAAGTTATTACAGTCCATGTCGCCACGTCCAGCCATGCACTATCTGCATATGTGACTTTTTTTGCTTTTCCAGACGGAGATCTTGGTTATGTTGCATACTATTGCCTGAGATATTTGGACGATTTTTTTACCACTGACCATTGTGCTTGTGAATTTTTAACTGTTACAAGATATTGCATTTTATATCACAGCTGAGATATGACATGTTCCTAGTTCTTCCGTGCTATACTCTGTTTCCAGGAAAGAATTCACATAAGAATGATAGAATTTATTGCCATTAAGCTAAATAATACCAGTTCTTAAACACAAGATCAGCGTGCTACACTACATTTTTAAATCTGAAAAATTAAGAAAAAGAACAAAACACTATCTTCGACCATTGTTATACAAATATTTAATTACCAAGTTGCTTATAACTGTCACTAGAAATTAAGTAATGGTATAAAAACAACTGAGTGACTTAGCGAAGTTTTCAGTGTATTAATTAATGAGTAATCAGTAAAACAATTCAATTTATTGTCAGTTAGTAAGCTAAATTGTGAGCTAATTAGCGTGTTTGTTATCGATATAGAAGAAACTATGCAAATAAGTATGTAAGTAAGTTAGACGTACTTATTATTAGTCTTGGAATATCTGTAAAAGTAGCCTGTAGCGACCGTTAGAAAAGAAATAAACTAATTCGTTATGGTTACGTGGACTGAACTCATTGGCTAATATTCCAAAATAAGGTTTAAAAGAGAGCTGTGATAGGAAATGGTATAGGCTATATCACACGGTGTTTGGAAATTTTTCGTTTCTTTTTTTTTATTGGCACAATATTTCGGTTAGGGTGCCTTTCCTTAGGTGTATTAAAACGTCAAAAATCAGAATGAGCTGAAACTTTGATTCCATTATAAAGCAACTCTGCGAATATTAGATTACAGGTTTGGAGAATGACAAGTTATAGTAATCAACTGACGATAAGATAAATTTAAACGGTTACATCAAAAACGAGTTATTGCAAATAAATGTGTTTAATTAAGTATAAAAAATTGCAGAATCAAAGAAATATCAAGGCTACGATTTTTAACATATTTAATAACCGTTTTGGTTGTTTTTAACATACAGCTGTTCACAGGTGGGACTGCGGTAAGTCTTCAGATTTACAACGCTAAAATCAGGGGTTCGATTCCCCGTTGGTGGTCACAGCAAATAGACCTATGTGGCTTTGCTATAAAAATAACATACCCACATTTTAAGATAAAGCTATACATTGAGCTCACTCTGGTATGCACACAATGAGTATCGAAATTCGATTTTTAGCGTCGTAAGCTTACAGACTTACAGCTGAGCCACTCGGGGAGGTTAATAGAGGGACGTTTAGAGGCACGTAATAGATCAAAAATGATATCAGTTGATATATAATTGTGATATCTTGTTTTAATTGAATAAATCGAGGTAACAGAATACAAGTAACGACAATAAATATTTCAAAAAGAAAATTAAAATAGTGATAGTTGATATGAGATCTGGTTATTGTTAATTTCTGGGCGTTACTGGACTTTCTTTGATAAACAATTCCTGGTTAGATGTGTCTGATGCCAAAATTCAAAAGTTTTTTTTTTTTTTATCTGTAGAGATTTCATGTTTGTATTCTTCCCTCTGTGATTGTACAGGAGATGGAGTCGAGTCTAGTAATTTTCTATCAAATTGTATAATAATCCCATGTGTTCGTAGACACGTATTTTTTATTAGCGCTTTATTGTGCCAAAAATACCAACATCAATGCAGCTGTATAGCTTACTTTTTTGTTTCTTGTTAAGCACAAAGCTGCACAATGGACTGTCTGTGCTGTGCTAACCACGGGTATCGAAACTCGGATTTTTGCATTGTAAGTGTTCAGACTTACCGCTGAGCCACTGAGAGGTTAAATAGATGTTATTCAATAATATAAGATACAGTCTTGGCTCAAATTTTTGCATGTTTGGTAACAAATAAGATCATTATTAGTAGATGGAATACAAATACACTTAGCGCTGTCAAACTGAGAAATGCATGTTATATTAAACATCTACATATGT
>NW_013666109.1:123135-124368 GCF_000517525.1 Limulus polyphemus | reverse complement strand
AACGAATGATCAGAACAGTAAACAATTTTATCAGACACCTATAGAAAGATATGTAATTCAACATTTCACCTATCAGAACAATGTCTTACCAAAACATATATAATGAAAAAATATGTCATCAAATTATTATAAATAGTGTCTGTAACCTTATTTCAGTTCATATTAAACATTCAGTACTTGGTTGATCCTCTTCCTACTCTAATAACCTCCACAAGGCGTGGGGGCACGCTACCTATGAGATTATTGATCTAATCCACCGTGATTTCATCCCATATTGTCACTAGATGGCGCTGCAACTCAGCTACAGTAGCATGTTTGGAGTTGTGGTTAGTACTTTTCTGACTTAGCTCTGCCTAATAGTTCTCAATGGGATTGCACTCTGGAGAGTTTGCTTGTCTACTGGTCGAGATAATCCTGTACAATAGGTGCACTGTGGGTATTGTCATCCTGAAATACAAAGTTATTACCAAACCTTGTCCTACAATATGGCAGAAATATCGCCTCCATGTGATGCCTGTAGGAGACGCCATTGACGCTTCCCTGGAGGATATGGACACCAGTTTTTCCACCATGATGAATAGTTGCCCAAACATATACTGCATCACCTCCTGTGTTTTTCCTCTGAGAAAGACAATCTTCCCTTATCTGTTCTCCTGGTAAACGACGAACACGAATCCTACTATCAGCTTAAACAAACCGGAAACAGTAATAATCTCAAAAGATGACATGTTGCCAGCGTTCTAACTGTAAGTTGGCATGCTGTCTTGCCCAAGTAACATGATGACGGCAGATAATTCTGTTTAATATGGGTTTGCAGATTGCCCTTCTTGCAAAATAACCTTGTTTGGTCTATCTTGACTCAATTATCTCTATCTTTAATCTATCTGCATATCTATCTATCGCTAGTTTTATTTTCCGGGCTTATATACTAAAAAAAGAAGGCACCTGGCAAACACTCGGACATTCGCGAGGTTCCTCGATAAGTCATGATCCTTCTGGAAACTCCAGCGCGCATGCTCCCAGTGTCGCGTGACTTCCGCTGTCGTTACAATATCTACATCAACTCGTAATTATCTCGCTCATCGTGAACCCCCGATAAGATATTGTTACGTCTCTGGTCGTTAGTTAATTTTCCGTAAAAATTCTTTCCGAAGAAACTTTACCGATACAAGTCCTTTCTTAAATAAAACTGGTTTATTCTTTCTGAATACAACTTTGCGATACACTTAATTT
>NW_013666109.1:116800-122336 GCF_000517525.1 Limulus polyphemus | reverse complement strand
TTGGAGTGGATCTGTCATTACTAACTGTCAGAATCACCTCTAAAAACCCGTGTGTGTGTCATTGGCTTTCTAATACATCAACGTTGGAGTGGATCTGTCATTACTAACTGTCAGAATCACCTCTAAAAACCCGTGTGTGTGTCATTGGCTTTCTAATACATCAACGTTGGAGTGGATCTGTCATTACTAACTGTCAGAATCAAGTCTAAAAACACGGGTGTGTCAGTGTGTTTGTAATATATCGAAGATGTAATGGTCTTGTCATTAGTAACTGTCCGAGTTATGTCTGAAAAACCGTGTGTGAGGTTTTAAGGGTTCAGTTGTTAGTAGCTTTCAGATTCATATCTAAGAAATAGTTTGTGTCATTGGGTTTGTAACACGCGTGTAACGTTTGTAACTGTCAGAGTCATGTCTAAAAGCCGGTATGTATGTTTCTAATACACTAAAGTATAGTGGTACTATTAATAGAAGCTTTCAGACTCATCTAAAAAAAATGGTTGCATCAGTGGGTTTATAAAACATCAAAGTTGTAATTTTTCTCTCATTAGTAACTCTCATATTCGTGTCTGAAAACCCATGTGTGTCAGTGGGTTTGTAATATACCTGTAACTGTCCTATCATTAGTAACTGTCAGAGTTCTGTCTAGAAAATTGTGTGTGTTGGCTTGTTTATAACACGCGGAATTCGTAATGGTTCTGCCATTAATAGCTGTCAGAATTATGTCTAAAAACTCTTTTGTGTGTCATTAGGTTGGTAACACTAGTAATTGTAATTTTCGGAGTAAATAAAACACGAAAGTTAATGGATACTTGCCAATGAGTTCTCGTGCTAATAAAAGAATAAATATATTTCCAAGTGATATTAAAATTACGCAATGTCATTCATGTACAACTAAAAACATATTATTAATTATGCATAAAACACTCAAAAGATATGAAAAACAAATTGTTGACAAATTACTCAAGAAGACATGATGGTAGAAACACTCAAGGAGACATAAAACGCCAACAAGTAAAATATGATATGAGAAGAAATTAATGGATAAAAACATTCAATAGCATATGAGACGGCCATGATTCATAAATCATCAACAATAAAATATGAGAAGGGTATTGCTGATAAAATAATCATGAATTCTTGAAACACGATGTAAAGAGAAAGTGTTGTAAAACAAGAAAATATGTGCTCATAAGACACTCGAGATGTGTGAAAGATATAATGAAGGAAACATTCAAGAAAATATTAGTCGAATATAGTGGATAACTATCAAGAACGTGTAAAAAGTAGGTTATGAATACACACAAAAAATTAATACTAATCAAATAACCAAAACATATGGGGAATAATAACGACAAAATATTCAGGGACCTTTTAAAACTATTGGAAAGCTATATGGGAAAATGTAGAAAAAACTAGCAGATAATAATTATACGATTGATGTGGATATAAATGCTGAGGAATTACGTTTAGACCTAGGAGAAGCAACAAAATACCAGAGGACACGAGATGAGTGACAGGAAGAATTGGGTAGCTATACCTAACCTTTAGGGTGTGGTCGACTCTGCCCTTCAGCGAATAGCCCCAGGTCCAGCCTACCCAGCTGGTAACACTTGGAAGGGCCCCGTACCAAAGTTACGGTGAAATCATTGATGAAACAAGATGGTGAATACTTTGGGCTGGCGGATACCTGACCTTACCAGTGAACGGCAGTTGAATCTTGCTCTAGTCAGTGGAGCACTGTAACCTGCAGAAGATCATGGCAAACAACTACAGTTCTTGTCTGGAATAATCATGGCAAAACATAAGATTGAAGACTTGGTAAACATCGTGAATGGGGTTTGAAGCAGAGTCCCCTCGCTCGATACGGGTGTCCATGAGGTTTTAAGCAGAGTCACCTCGCTCGGTACGGGTGTCCATGAGGTTTTAAGCAGAGTCACCTCGCTCAGTACGGGTGTCCATGGGGCCTCAAGCAGAATCACCTCGCTCTGTACGGGTGTCCACATACGATAGGTGACTTCGGAACTTCATCAAGATAATGTCGACAACAGGGGTGTCATCAGGATAGGAACATCAAACCTAAAAGGGACCAGATGACATTGTCATCGAGACGGTACAGGCTCTGGATGAATTTGGTATTGAAAAACTATCAAGAAGAGCAAACGAAATCTATAATACTGGAGAAATCCCTTTGGATCTCAGAAGGTCAATATTCAATGTATTACCAAAGAAGCCGGCAGCCATTTAATGCGAGCTACGCCGAATAATCAGTTTGGTGAGTCACATTATCAAAGTAATTCTTTTTATTAAATGGCGAGAGCTAAACGCAAAATAAGACTTGAAATTAGCAAAGAGCAGTTTATATTTTTTTCTAGAAAACACTAGAATAAAAAATGCAATATTTATATTAAGGATACTATGCTAACGAGCAATCAAATTACAGAAATATTTTTATTTATGTTTTATTGACTCGCAATCTAAGGGTCGCGGGTTCGAATCTCCGTCCCACCAAACATGCTCGTCCTTTCAACCGTGGGGGCAGTATAATGTGAATGTTAATCCCACTATTCTTTTGTAAAAGAGTAGCCCAAGAGTTGGCGGTGGGTGGCGATGACTAGTTGCCTTCCCTATTGTATTTCACTACTATATTAGGGAAGGCTAGAGCAGATAGCCCTCGTGTAGCTTTTCGCAAAATTCCAAGCACACCAATCTCTTTGAAATTTCGCAAAACTTAGATGTAGATGGTTAAGATACAAGAGTGGTCAGAAACTTCTACTAAGAACAAACAGCTGCAATGAGAATAAATGGTGAGTTCAGTACATATAGACAAGGCTGCGTTTTCTCACCAGAACTAGTTAATCTCTATAGGGAAAACAACCTCAGAGAAATAAGCAACAACAACGGCTACATAATAGGAGTCTATAATCTAAAGAATTTGAGATGATGCGGTGTTGATTGGTGGATTACAAAAGAATTTACAACAAATAGTTGCCAAATAAAAATAGCAAGCAACTATAATGAACTTTCAATTAATATTTAGAAATATGAACTTTGTATTGGAAATTAACTTATCAAACAGGTGGAGAAATACAAATAATAAAACTAGATGGAAGAAGTGATACAGAAAATATAATACGTATAAGTATGACAAAAACAGCTTTTCAAAAGTTAGGGAAAATATTTAAAAATCAAAGCAAAACCATGGCTACAAGAAAAGAATACTGCGATGTTATGTATATTCCATCCTTACATATGATAATGAGTGTTGTACCATCTCGCCTAGCATGGAAAAGCGACTTGAAGCCACAGAAATGAGGTTTTATAGAAGGATGCTTCATATTCCATATAACCAATGAGGAAGAACAGAGACGCAAAGGAAGCTGATTATAGCCATCAGAGAAAGACAAGTGAGTTTCCCAGGACACATAATGAGAAAGGAAAAACTCGAAAGTATGGTAATTACTAGAAAAAATAGAGGCTACAAACGTCGAGGAAGGCCAATGTTACACTACATTAGTAGCTTGTATGTTTGTTTCTAGTTAAACACAAAGCTACGCAATGGGTTGTCTGTGCTCTGCCCACCACGAGTATCAAAACCCAGTTTCTAGCGTTGTATGTCCGCAGACATACCGCTGTGACAGTGGGGGCAGCAAGAATGCTTGTTTGTTTGAAGTTAAGCACCAAGCTACACAATGGGCTATCTGTGCTCTGCCCACCAAATGTATCAAAACCTGGGGGGGGGGGGGAACATTAGTAGCATAATCAAATGGATGGATGTTAGTACGAATGAGATTTTGAAACGTAACAAAGATAGGAGCCTATGAAGAACCACGACTGCCAACGTTCAAGCTGGATATGTCACCTAGAGAGAGAGAGAGACAGCAAGAAAACTAAAGAAGATATTATGGAATTTGACCATAACATTTAACCGTAACAAGGGAATTGCTTGAAAGTATGTAAATTTTAGGGAACATGAAACATATTGGAAGACGAAGAAAGAACAACCAGAAAATTTAATCCTATAAAGACATCAAAAATTATTACAACTGAAGATGTGGAAACAAGAGACAAACTACAATAAAATTATGTAAGATGACACGCAGATAGATGTTACGAAATTAACTGACTACCAAAGGACAGTCTCCCACCCCCAGTGGTTCAGCGGTAAGTCTGAAGGTTTATAACGCTAAAAACCGGCTTTCGATACCCTTGGTGGTCATAGCACATATAGCTCATTGTGTAGCTTTGTGCTTAACAAAAAACAAACGAAACCTAAAAGGCATAAAACAGTTACACTTAAACTACTGAAGATGATTTAGAAATACAATATAACTGAAGTTTTGAAAGGAATTAAAATACAAATTTTAGAAAAAATATCACGACACTGAGAATAAAATACTGAAGAAAACATATGACGATTGCAGCTAAGACTAAAAGGCACAACATAGTGACAATAAAAGTAAATAAGAGGATAAGTATGATAAAAAGACGACAGAAAATACTCAGTGATAACAAAAAAATCACTAAAGAAAGTACGGAGCATGTAAACTTAAAATAATATGAATCATTTTGGAGTAATAATAAAAAATAGAAATAAAATATTATAAAGCAATAATGAAAAAAATAGAAAGTAAAGCGACAAGGTAAATAAATATGCTAAAAAAGATATTGGTACAATTTGAACTAAAGATACATAGTAGGAAACTGTAAAGTGTGATAAAGTTTAGGGACTATCTAAAGATTTATCATTTACATATATAACTACTACTCACGAGAAACCCAATATGTTGAATAAAACTAAAATTAAAGTTAACAGCAGTTGTCATTGTTTCAGTACACTCTATACTACTACTGTTCACTGTGTGAGTATTATGGTATGTGGTTTGTCCTGAATGAAACAGAAGAAATGCATTAAATAAAAAAATAAATCAGTGAAGACGCATCCTTGGAAATTACTAACCAAACTGACTCCCCGAAGTTGGAATTTCTCTGTCGAAAACTGACGAAAATCCTGTATCAATAGCATGGTAAAAATTTGGGTGACACGGTTAAAACAGATCACCAGATATAAGCAGTAAAGAATAATTTGTATTGTAATTCCAATGCAGAAAAAGAGAGGTTTGGACACTTTGCTATGTTCCACAGGGGAACTAGAGGTAAACAATGTCAGTAATAAAGCAAAATTTCGGACAATTACACAGAACAGAGAAAACCAATTAAAACTCTTAACAATTAACTCAACCTTGCTTCATCAAATCACTGGATACCTGAAATTACATAATACTTTGTCTCTTGGCCAGTCTAGTATTATAGATAGGTGTTTCTGCTCAAATGACCAGTGACCAATCTCTTATTTAGCTGCTATTAGTTATGGAAATAAATTGAAACCTTTTATAACACTAAACCATTTTAAAACCATCTCAAAAACAAATGATACAGAAAAGAAAATTTATGAGAATTACAGTTATTTAAACAAAACTGATTCCATAACAACATCTAAGTAAGGTATATATATATTTTAACATACGTTTCTTCTGGA
>NW_013666109.1:107226-115990 GCF_000517525.1 Limulus polyphemus | reverse complement strand
AGTGGCACAGTGGTATGTCTGCGGACTTACAACGCTAGAAACAGGAATATAAAGATATAGGCCTTTTAGGCTTACAACGCCCTTGTAGTGATAACTTCTCCAAAGATAAAATTTTCAACCTATAATATTTTTTTCCTTTCTTAATATTACGTCTTACTTCTCCATTACATTATTACCTGTGAGTACAAAAAACAGGAGCTTAAGGCAGGAAATAGTAATAGTTTAAAATCGGTTTAAGTTAAAGCCCCACTTTGCCTTTACATTAGCTAATATAGCATTGTGGAATTTCTACTTTTAAACAAAGTTACAAAGGTCTAGTTTCGTAAAAGCCGTAACTTTGTCTCACAGCAACAAGTTTTTCTTCAGATATACAATGTGTTGGCTAAACCGATTTGCTCCTTCAAAGATGATCCGCTGACCAGAAAGCCATTAGCATTCCCAAGGGAATTAGTTTAGAAAGAATGTCTTAAACAAAATACATTGTATGGTTGAGTATATAAGGATGACAGATAATAGAAATAACAAGAAGTGGACGAGATCTAATAGGAACATCACCATCACCAAAACACGGCCTCTCCAGTAGCATGCAAGCTAACAAAGTATGTATTATCTAAGTTATGCTTAGTTTCTGTACATATATTCTTTTTTCTTTGTCTTAGTTGGTTAACAATAATATTTTAAAATTATGTATATATATATATATAAATCTAAATGGGAAAGTGCTATTAGTGGTTTTATCATTAGAAAAACTCAACTTGCTAAAGAAATATTAGCTGGCAACTGGATGAAAAGAAACAAACTGCCATAAAAAGTAGATCATTTTTTTTTAATAATCAAGATTATTTTGCAGTAGGCTTAAGCAGCATTCGTGGTTGATAGTCCATCGAGAGGTCATGAAATTCAGGTATTCTATTGTGGTGAGATTTTAGGTTATAGAATGATTAAGGATTTCTAGAAACCTAACAAATATCTCATAAGAAAATATTAGTGGTTTTTCAATTCTATTTAAGGGTTTAGGGTTCAAGCATTAATAAGTACTATTATTATTTTTAATATATTTCACCATTTTAATGACATAGCCACCCTTTTCCGTAACACTAAATTCACCTTTCGTGTCAGAATCTTTAATAAAAAGGTAGTTTCCTGTTTCAGTTCCTTCATGGCAATGGTCTCTTTCTAAATTACGTTAAATTTAACACCATAACCTGAGAGCTTAGAGATTATGTCTTTCGCTTTCTATCTTAAAAAGATCATGCTATGATCAAGAGTTGTTATTAATCAAGTACATAGCAGCAGAAAGAGGTTTTAATCCTGAGGTTGTTGACAGAGCTGTCAAAAAACTAAAAACAAGGATGAAAATATTTAGTTCAAACCACTTGCTGATATAGTAAAAAAGACTGTTTGGTAATGCTATTTAAACCTGGTTTATCTTGTCAAATAATGAAGGAACTTAGTAAACAAATAAACATTGTTCCGATATATAAAACGATAAACAAAGTTAGCGAAGTTCTTAATATAACTAAAGATAAAACTGATTTAATGAAAAAATTAGGTATACATAAAATATCATGTGAATATGAAAAAGTTATTAGAATGAATATATGTGAATCTATTGAGATAATCAAATAAAAATTAAATTTGAAATATTGAATAAGGATGATGAACCTGATGGAAATGTTATCAGCAGATGGCATAATATGTAAATTATATTTGGTGACTATTTGTAAGGGTATAAATAAGTCTGATTCTTGCATAACATTGAACACCTGAAGATAATGTAATAAAGGCGTCAAAATATGTTGAGTGTCTGAGAATGTTTCCAATCTTACCGGGTTTTATTTTTCTTTTATCCTGCACAGTAAGTTTTTTAGTATTTTATTGTATTTTTGAGACTGGGAACAGTCTCATTTTTAGAACTATATCCAATAAATCGCGGTTTATTGAGAATTAATTTTCTAACATTGAACATTTACACAAGTGCTAGTGAATTTTAAATATTCTATATATTAAAGCATCGCTAAAAAGTAATTTAGTGTTTCTGTTCTATTATCTTTTTACCATAAGTGTAATTTTTCAATGCAATCTATCTGCACTCAAATTTAAAACAAATTTTATAATTAAAAAAAAAGCTCAACTACTTCAACTGGTAACTGTCAGAATCTTGATAAAGATACGCAAAAGAAGTCATTACAGTAAACAAAAACATCTTTATTTGCACGCATTTTTTACGCGTTTCCTAGCAACCCGACACTTGAAATATAATTGTTTGTTTATTTCTTTATAATTTTCATGCAAAGGAACTCGAGGCCCGGCATGGCCAGGTGGTTCGGACGCTCGACTCGCAATCTGCGGGTCGCGGGTTCGCATCCCCATCCCACCAAACATGCTCGCCCTTTCAGCCGTGGGCGCGTTATAATGTGACGATCAATCCCACTATTCGTTGGTAAAAGAGTAGCCCAAGAGTTGGTGGTGGGTGGTGATGACTAGCTGCCTTCCCTCTAGTCTTACACTGCTAAATTAGGGACGGCTAGCGCAGATAGCCCTCGTGTAGCTTTGCGCGAAATTCAAAACAAACAAACAAAGCAAAGGAACTCGAAGGTTATCTGCGCATAGACGGCGCTAATTTTAAACGTATAGCACCCACTGTCAGCTATTGGTTTACTCTTGTCTGAAATAATAGTAGTATAACAGCGTCACTCTTAAAGCGCACATAAGGCCCCCAAAAGCTGAGAGTTTTTTGTTGTTGTTTTTTTGGACAAAGGGAAACGAACTACGAACCCTCACATTTGCTAAGAGTACACGTTAACTTCTCGGCTTCTCCCTGGAGAATTGTAAAACAACTATATTTGTCATAGATCTAGAACACCACGGAAATACGGCTACGAGGCTTTAACAAAAACTGTACAAAACTCTTGTCTTTTTGTAAGTGAAATCATTTCAGTCCATTAGTTTTCTCGAACAAATTTCAGTTTTTGAAGAATTGCAAAACAACATAAAAGTTAATTTGTTTATATAATTGTTGTCTATTTCGATAACTTAATTGGTTGTTTATGCGAAGATCATTGCTGATTTTTACTGATCTAATGATGTAACATTAATATTACTTAACAAGATAACAATAACATATTGTTTGCAGGGTGAGTTATAAAGCACATTGTTTATTATTTTGGATGTAATTCATATTAGATCATAAATGAACGTATTTTCTTAATTTTAAGAAATATTGTGATTTGAACGCCATGATTTTTTGTTTTTCATTTTCAATAGCGAGCATGGTACCACCTTGTCTTATTCATTTTAACCGTGTGTATATTGCGAGTGGCTACTTTCGACACTTCGGTACGGATGATAAGAGCAGTGTCTTTTGACTCTCCCTCGACCCCAGCTACTCATATGAAAAACAACGATGACCTGACAGACGTCACAGCAATCCACGTGCCATTGTATGATTTAAGTTATCGTCCTTTCAGTCCATGGGGAGGGAAGCGGAACGTGCCGATTCTTGGAAATATTGACAATGATCCAGATTGGGACCAGGATCACAGTGATGCTATCTTGACTAAACGACAGTTCGAAGCATGGGGTGGTAAAAGAGATGTCCCTGTGGAAACAGAGGACGATAATGACTATGGGAATTTCGAAAAAAGGCAATTTAAACCTTGGGGAGGAAAACGAAACTTGGTATTTTCTACTATGAAACGTCAATTTGGCCCCTTTGGCGAAAAAAGAAGATTTAATGCTTGGAGTGGAAAGAAAGGATTTAATCCATCGGAAGGAGAAAAGGGGATTTAGCGCTTAGGTTGGTAAGAGAAACTACAACGCTTCGGGTAGAAAGGAATTTTGCATAAAAAAAATACATGGCTAAAAATAAAAACAACTTAGGTTTGCTTTCAGAAAAGAATATTTTCTCTTCCACCAAGATCAAACTGTACGTAAGACCAAATTATGAAATAAAAAGCATGAATATCTTGGTTCATTACATATTTCATCTGTGTATTTTAATCTGATCTTAACTAAAATTTCAAAAGCAAAATATGAAACTAAGTACTTCTAAATCCATCTAAATTTATTTTTTGTTAGATAATGAAACTCAGATCATCATTACGGCAAACGAGCATTATTAATCTAAGTTTAAAGTTTGTTTTCTAACTCTAAATACATCATTTGTATTTAGTATTTTTTTTACCCATAGCATGACTTGGTAGGCATAAGACAAGTATACCATTATGCAGCTTATAAAAAATATTTTGTTCTCAAAAACCTTCAGATCATTTATTTTCATTTTGTAACTACAGAAATAAGTTTTTGGTTGTTTCACTATTAAACATAAAGCTACATAATGTGCTATCTGTGCAGTGCCCACCACGGGTATCGAAGCCCGGTTTTTAGCGTTATAAGCCTTCCGACTTACAACTGAATCGCTGGCGGCCAGAAAATAATAGATGGGAAAATTCTGATGTATAGTTTTGTTTTCAAACTCTATTAGAACATAATTATGAGAATATTTATGATTACCATTCTACTTCGAAACCTAAAAAAAGTTTGGTAATAAACCACAATGAATTAAAGCTTTCGTGAATCTTGATTTTTCAAGTTATCACATAAACTACGTATAGGAACCTTACTATACAACTAATTGTAACCCTTGTTACGGTATTATAAAATACAGGGTGGGCCAAAATATATTATACAGTTGGGTACTATACTGTCGGTGAGGTGAATAATATATGGTTGTTACTCTAAGAATGCCACAAAGAAAACTGAAACCAATCTAATTAATGTTTATTTCAGAGTAACAGTTAGAAATTAAACTATGTTCTCAATGAAACAACTGTATATTCACTTGTATTTTAAAGTTTTTTTTTAGTTTGCTTTTTGGAACAAAACCACATTGGGCTATCTCCTGTGTCCACCGCGAGGAATCGAACTTATGCTCGAGAAGCGTGATCTTTTGATTGGTAGTTTTGTGACAATTAATCAAAATAAGACTGATAATATTTTTTTACATATCTTTCTTTACTGGCTTTATATTATGGATTTCAATTATGGTGATCCGCTAAACCGGCTCTCCTGATTTAATAGAAGTTTTTTTTTAAGTATTACCTCGAAATAATGGATGAAAAATTTAGAAAACTCCATGATTTTATATAAACTTAACACCTGTTGTATCTAACACACGAATGTTAGCATACGTGCCCAGCTTTAGAGACAGAAGAGAAAAGAATTACAGACGTGCTACATTTAGTCCTAAAACTCACAATACAGTGTTATAATTGATGCTAAGTGTTACAATCGCAGTTAAGACACGTAATACCACGTTAAATATATATTTAAGACTCGAAGTATTGTTCTACACTTCGTGGCGAGACTTATTACACCCATATTCACGTATTTCATTTTTCGTCTCTGCGTTTTGATTGTATACTATTACCAAGACATTATACAACAGAATGATAAGTGTATAACAGTTATTACTCTGTATATAATCTCTTGATAAAGATGTATAACCGAAAATTAGAGAAAAAAAATATGATAAAATGAAATGCTGGTTTATAAAAAGAGCATATCTATTTCTTTTAATATGTCCAAACATCTCCAGTCAACATTATATATATATATTTTGTAAACCAACAAAGATATCAAAATAACTTAAAAAAAGGTATTAAACATTATTTCACTAACTCTTAAATAAGTCTCTTTTTAATCCTAGCAGCAGAAAAACAAGAAAAAGTCAATAATTATTTAAAGTAATAATCTATCTATGAATTAGAAGTTAATACTTTTCCAAAATCTAGAAAACTGTTATAATTCTAACTACATATCACGCACTGAATGTATATAATTCCTGCTATGAATGAATATACTTAAAAATGTAAATATAGCTGGTAAATCCATCAACATATTTTGTGCAGAACGAGCTGCTGATAACAAAATACATATTTCCAGTAAACGCGTAGACATACACATCTACCATAATGTTTGTTTTGTTTATTGCTAAGCGCAAAGCAACACAATGGGCTATCTGTACTGTGCCCATCACGAGTATAAAAAAACGATTTTTAGCATTATAAGCCTTCAGGCTTACCGCTGAGCCATTGAGGGGAAGGGGGCTTCTACCATAATGATACACTTAAATCATTTTACGTTTAAATTTTAAAAACAAACCATTATAACAATAACAATACATATCTTTATTGCAGAATTAAACATTAAAACATATCAGTCTACCCATAACATACTTATTCATGTGTACCTCTTTATTATAGAGTTACACTTTATAGCATATTGTTACGTATCTGCTTCTTTGATAATTTTCGGTATAAATTTTTTCCGAGGAACTTCAGCGATACAAGTCCATTCTTGATTAAAACTAGTTTATTCTTTCAGTTGTAGGCCTTGTGTGCCACACTTTCCAAATCCTGTGCCAGCTCTTGCAGGCTCTTTCCTCTAGCACGGACTCTAGTCCTAAACCTAGACCTGTAGACTTCAGACTGATTTTGAGTGGCAAATCAAACTGCAGATTTGATGGCAGCAATACAAGAACAGCAAAAGAAGCAAGAAGAACGAGAAAAGAAACAAGAAGAAAGACAACAGCAGTGGCAAGAAAACCTGCAACAGTGGCAGCTCGAACAGCAAAATAAACAAGAGAGATTACAGCAGTTGTTGGAGGAAAAAGAAAAGAACAAGAAGAGAGACTACAGCAGTGGTTGGAGGAGAAAGAAAATAAACACGAAGGAAGTCTCCAACAGTTGAGAGAAAACCAGCATACACAAATGGAAAAGATTAGTAAATTTCAAATTGCATTAAATACATTAAAGGACGATTTACTGTCTTTTACACAGGGAGGATATTTTAACCATGGACCTAATCAGCCCCAGACAACATGAAGCCCCTTTCAAAACCTTACAGCTAAACCCTAATGCAGACATTTTCAGTCCTGCCAAAAGTCACATTCCAGACACGAATGTCAGCAGTAGGGGTGATCTAGTATGAAGGAAGCCACAGGAATTCGATAGGAAGGCACCATGGGAAGCATATAGAGCACAATTTAAGCTACTGGAAGATATGAATGGATGGACAGAGGAGCAGAAAGCAGTGTACCTGGCAACGAGCCTGAAGGGACAACCGCTGGAAATACTTGGACAGTTGTCAGCAGATGACAGGCACAACTATAGAGCACTGGTAGCTGCTCTAGAACTCAGATATGGAACTCAAAATCAGTCTGAAGTCTACAGGTCTAGGTTTAGGACTAGAGTTCGTGCTAAAGGGAAGAGCCTGCAAAAGCTGGCACAGGATTTGGAAAGTGTGGCACACAAGGCCCACCAAACTGCACCACTCGATGTACTCAAGCTGTTGCTGAGGGAACAGTTTGTAGATGCCTTGGACAGTCCACAACTGAAAATTGAAGTAAAGCAAGCACACACCCTACTATGCAGGGTGCAATGGACAGAGCTCTTGATATCGAATCCTACATTAAGCCCAGCACAGAGGTACCAAAGTTGGTACAGTCATCAGGATTCGAGGCCAGAATAGGGCAGCTTTCAGAGACGTTTGGGGGACTTTGCTGGTACTGTAATAAACCACAAGAGAGCTCAATGCCGGCAACTTCAACACAGGGAAGATGCCATGGCTACTGAGAAAGGTTGTTGGAACTGAGGAGAGCAAGGACATATGAGGAGCCAGTGTAAGAAGAATACTACCCAAAAAGTCAGACTCGGGGAGACCAGTAGTGGTTGGTGTTGAGGGATGCCCACCAAACCCTGTTGTGAAAGTCCCAACAGCTAACTGTAAAATGGCAAGCACACACAGTGTCTACTTGACTGGAAAGCTGGATGGCCGGAAGTGCAAATTTATTATAGATTCTGCATCTCAGCAAACCCTTGTGAGTATCAAGGTGCTAGATCACAAAGGAGTACCAGAAGCCATACAGAAGCTCTGTGGTGTGACAGGACATAATGCAAGGTTGTGGGAACCAGTGTGAGTAACTATTGAGCTCATGGACATAAAGGACGGACAGAAAGTATACTTGGCTGACAATGAAGATCAATGCATAATAGTGTTGTACTACTTACTACTGAGGAAGTGTGTAGTTAATTTTGATAAAATGACGTTCGAGAACAACAAAGGCCAAATTCCCGTAAGTGTTAAAATGGAGGTTAAACCAACCAGGTTCCATCAAGCTGAAGTCAAAGTGACTGAAGGAGTTGATGATGGTGAATTGGAACCAGGTATAGATATTAAAGCAGAGCAGGAGAAATACCAAGATTTGAAGCCAATAATTGATTGTGTAAAAGCAAGTGTTTGCGCCCTGCTTGGGAGAAGATGTCTAGCTTAAACCCTGTGACAAAAACTATTGGTCACAATGGGAACAGTTGAAGCATGAAGACGGTAGTGTTGTCCAGAGATGGGAAACTACAGATCAGAAAGTGACGACCTGGCAAACAGTTATACTTAGAAAGTTACGGGAAGTTATGCTGCGTCAATCCCATAATAGATTAACAGGAGGACATCTCGTAGTTAAGAAGATATTGAATCAGATATGGCAGAGATTTTACTGGATAGGTATGAAGCAAGACGTGGAAGAATGGTGCAGGACCTGCAGTACATGTTGTGTTAAAAGGGGACTCAAGTATAACGGACATACCCGCAGTGAAGTTATATCAAGTTGGTGCACCAATGGAAAGAGTAGCCGTCGACATTGCTGGTCCTCTGCCCCAAACTCGTCCTGGAAACAAGTATATTTGTGTGGTGATGGATTATTTCA
>NW_013666109.1:76839-106326 GCF_000517525.1 Limulus polyphemus | reverse complement strand
TATAAGAGGGGAAAACGTGACGCGGTTGGGTAAGGTAATGTGTGTAGAGATAGTGTGTAATTGAACTGCAGTCACAGGGCATTGTTGAAGTTAACGTTCGTTCGTTACAGTGTTGTTTTAGCGCGAGTATTGAGATTAAGTGTATCGCAGAGTTATATTCGGAAAGAATAAACCAGTTTTATTAAGTAAAGACTTGTGTCGTTAAAGTTTCGTTGGAACGTAGTTACGGAAAAATCAATTAACAAACGGAGACGTAACAATACCAATGATTGGCAATTTATCTCACTGAACGCATTTATTGCCCACGTGAAACTTTTTGTTTTATTGGCTGATTAGATAGTTTGTATAAGAATTTATTAGTCTGTGCAAATAAGAAATAAAGTACTAAAATCTTAATATAAAATATACAATCATACTTATTTAATAAAACGTATACAGTATCAGTAATTATTGAGATAGCTAATTTCCAATATCAATTTTTATAGGTTGTGTGGCCGAACAATATATTGCTTTAAAACACTAGAGAGTAGTAAATATCAGATATGAAACCCGTGTTATTATGATTAGCTATTAAGGCCTTATCGTAGAGTTATACTTACAGCGAGTTTCGTTAATTTTATTTGATACAATTTATCAAGAGGCAACTATATTAATTACAATAGCTTATCGAGGCTTAGCGTTTGCCTGGATATTGCAATTACGATGAGAAAGAAAATAAAGAAGGTTGCCATAGAAATATCGGATGTCGGCATCAATGACATTCCTGAAAAACTCGGAAGTGTAAATGGTAGGTGAAATATAAACGTACAATTTAAAAACTAAAATTATAATAACAAGTATCTGGTCTTGTAGAAGTATTTCCAAATGTCATTACGTTAAACTTAACCCTGTACTTTACGCTGAAGCTCGAAAACTTTTTGATTGCAAACGAGTTTTTTATACTATAGTTATACTTGTGAAATTGTATTCCTGGAGAAAAAATACATCGACCAGAGTTCTTGCCCTGGGACAGTGGGGGAAATCAGCACCAAACTACTTATGAACCAAAAAAAAAACTTTTGTGCACAATATCTTACAATTCTGCATATTTTATTTGTCAAAATAACACTATAATCATGCCAGATTAAATTAGTTTGGTAATGTATTTCAAAATACCTATCAGCAAGTATGTCTGTAAGTTGTAACAATACAAACAACAAAAAAAGGTTCAGAAAATGTTTTTGACAAAAAAATTCCTTATTGACATATTAATATAGTATTAATTAATTCAAACCCCATTACAGAAAAAAGTCATAATAAGTATTCAGCATTTCCTAAACACATGAATGTTAAGTTACAAATACTTGGTAACCAATGTAAGGCAAACATATTTGCTAATCATTGTCCAACATTTTACTGCAATCCAGTATTTTTTTTTTAAGTTATGGTATAACAATTAAACGATATCAAGTTTTTCACACTTGGTGATTTCCTTCTGAAAGGATCAAATTTTAAAGTGAAAACTTCTCTCTGCATCTGCAGTGTTTGAGAGAGCACTTGCACAATTCAAGGCCAGTTTCGTGATACTTGGAATCCTCTCACTGAAAGCCAAAACGTTTGGATGTCTACAAAACATCTTGACTAGTAGTAGTAGTAGGGCTGTTATGCACACTTATCACTAATATTAGTAGAAATAACATTAGGCTACTTGTCTTTGTTTTTTTTTTTTTTCGATCCTGTATAATCTAAATAATAACAAAATTTTCTTTAAAATTTTTTTTCAGAATACTCCATATTATGATATAAATATTTGTTTTATTAAGATTTATTTTCAAAACTAGTTTAAAATACTGTATTATTGTACCTCACAGCATTATTTCAATGGATAAAGTCAATCACACTCACTCATGTGTAGCTAATTTAAATTGCATTTGTTTATAAAAAAACTGTATAAAAACATGTAAAAACTGCTTACATAAGGTAATTTAAAAAAAATGTGTAGTGCTATCAACAACTAATCAGAGTAAGCTATACACTTATGGGTGAAATGAAAATTGAACCTGATAACAGTATTAACTATATTGTAGCTATGTTACAGATGGGAAGAAATTGAAATGATGGATTTTTTTTTTCTCCCACATAAAAGCAAGTATATAACATTGACTTTTAATCTCAACAATTTTGGATTTTGTGCACAACATTAACATAAATGAATGATACAAATGCACGAGACCCTAGATGTGATTTTTTGATTGGATCATATAGTAAGATGAAAATACAGATTTTCAGGAACTTGTAAATTTTGTTATATCTGCCAGTCCAACTAATCTTTTTTTTTTAGTAGTTTCTCAAACTCAAAAACTTTGTGAATGGAGATGAGTTTTTTATGTCTGACGTTTGTAAGAAAACACATTAAGCTATTTCTGTTTCTTTCTATTATAAAATATCACAATTTACTTGTAAAATTTTTTAAATTAATGCTTCACATTATGAAACAGATACTTGTTTTGTAAAGTTTTATTTTTCAAAATTCATTTTAAAATACAGAATTATCATATCTCACCGACATTAACATAATGATAGCATTATGTCAATAGGAAGTCATATGTAGCTATATTAAATGACATTTATTTTGAGAATAAAATATTTCATAAAGGTTTTAAAAACATAAGTACATTAATAAAATATTTACATGGAAGTTTAGTGCTATTTTACAGTTGGGAAGAAACAAAAATGATGGATTTTTTTCTTTTAATATAAAATCAAACAGTAAAAATAGTTTTTAATCTCTGTTTTTGGATTTCATGCCCAACATCAACATAAATGATTAATTTAACTGAATTGTGACTCTTTGTATCACAAACAAGTTATCTGTTTTTTATTTTATATATGTTTTTAGTATCATGAAGTGTTAGATGATATAAAATATACCTTTGAACTCTAGAAGAAAATTTATGTATTTCCACTTCAATTTATGAACAGTTTCCAAAATGATACCTCACCTCTTGACACAGAGTTTTTTTTTCCTCTTGAATTCATGCATTCTACAAAAGAAATTTGCAAGCCACCAGCCTTGTGAAAACTCCCACCTAATTTCAATTGAAAAAAACATGAATTTGCACCACAGCAAGATAGCATTATCATGCAGCAGAGCCCACCACCAATAAAAGTGAGACACCTCCATGCACCATGATTCCTTTTACATTCAAGCTTGTGAATCCCCATTCTTTTCCTGTTTATTATATTCAATGTGAATTCACAACATAATGTGAATATTTCTAAAGCTGATGTGAGTGAAGAACTTCCTCACAGAGGAAACATCCTGTGGAAGTCATGGTGGTCATCTTCCATCATTTGGTGGCATCCATTATGCTGGTGGGACTCTCTGCTCCTGTCCCTTCCACTCACTTTCCTTTCTCAATTTCATACCTGAAACTGATGAGGACAAATTTGAGCACCAATTTTCACCTCTAGGTGTGCAGTGTGAACTTCCCTACCTAATGGAAGACACCCTCAGACCTTCTCTGACTTTCTTCACCTTATTTCTCTTACTGCATTGTCTTTTTCCTCTTCACATTGCTTTTACATAAGCCTTACCTCATAATTTCATTATATTTCCTCCCACACTTGGTATATTGATACAGGCCACTTCTTTTTGGCTCTCCTTCTCTCCAATGGTTTTAATTCTTATACTCCTTTTCTAACTCTTTCCTTTGTTCTCCATGTTAGTCATTTCTATTCCAATTCCTGGACTCCTGGTCTTCAGAGTCACCTTGCTAGTTTGTGGGGATGAATTCATAGGTTGCTATTTTACTTTTTTACAGCTCACCTTTCCCATCTTCATGTATTTATTACTACCCTTCCTTGGTACCCCACCTCTCTTTACCTTATGTTGGTAGCCCTTTTCTGTTTCCCTCATGACTTTTCTTAGGAATCTAGATCTCTCCTTTTTTTGCTTCCATGGCCTGTTCTATCGCCTCTACCATTTCTATTCTTCTCAGTCTCCTCTGTTGTTGGAACCTTTTAGGAAAAGTACCCTTCTATTTCAAGTCTGTCTCCTTTCTACTTTTCTCCAAGACTTTCATTTTGCTCCTTCTCTTCATCCAGAGGAACTTGATGGTGTCCTCATTCCCTGGTATTAAATGCTTCAGCTTCCCACTATCAATCTTCCTTCACATCTCTGATTTTTGTGATTATCTCTACCTCAACCTGGCAGTTCTATACTTCGCCCTGGTCTTTCTCCCATTCCCAAACCTATGTCCAGTAAACCATCCATCTTCCACATCTCGTCCCACTTCCATCCAACATCTTACCTGTTGGCCTAATCACTGGTAATTGCCTGGTCTTTTTCTCCCCTCCCCCTTGGTCCCAACTGGTTTCCTTTCACCTTCTATCTGATCCTACATATCTTAACACTTCAGGGGAAAATGTTGGAATTATGGGAGAATTAACCCATTGTGAACGTTTGTAGCCCATCTCTGGATTTTTTCTCCCACCTTTCTGTCCTTCTCCTAAATATCAAGAACTGGCATCTAATTATCAACCTGTCTTTCTTTTATTGTTCTTGGTCATCACGCAATATCAGATTGTGAATTTCAATCTCCATTAGTCATTCCGGCCTAGCCTGTAAACTACATCTCAGTTACCCCATTCTCATGACTGTTTCATATTTTTCTGTGATCCATTTTATGTTCCCATGCATAATTCTCCCAAATTGCCTTCTTCTTTGTGAATTCAATCTATTGGGGTGGTCTGTCAAATTTCCTAATCCTTCATCACCCTGATCCTAGTTATCATTCACTGTTTGGAAATACTTTGTAGTTATCAGAAAATGATTGTACAAATTTTTATGTGTAGTTATTATTATTACTGATGTGCATAAAAGAAGGGACATAAAACCACAAAAAACATTTTAGTAACAGGAGGAAAAAATTGAATAATTTTACAAACTTTATTACAGTATAGGCAAAAATATGTACACCATACAATCGGTGTCTTTAGGGAGCCAACCCCTATGTCATGTATGAAGTGAGGAGTAAAAAAAATCAATACACATAATATTAAATCTTATTATACACATTCTAGAATAATTACTTTAAAAAGTCATGAAGGTTTAGTTAAAGTAATGTTATAGACATATATGTTTTATTTGAAAAGGATGTTTTTTTCTACTGTAGTCCCACAGAAACTATAAATGCTCACTATATTCTCCAAAAAATCTCTATGATTATCTCTAGCTGCAGCTTAACATTTTACATCTTGAACTAATGCAATCAAATAGCCAATAGCTACAGTAAATCATCGTGCTTATTATCATCATAATGTATAAACATTAGCTACCATATCAAGTAATTCTTTGCCCATAGTTGAGC
The DNA here is from genome assembly GCF_000517525.1 of Limulus polyphemus. NCBI lineage: Eukaryota > Metazoa > Arthropoda > Merostomata > Xiphosura > Limulidae > Limulus > Limulus polyphemus. Next base: position 100,975 of record NW_013666109.1, on the reverse strand, counting down.
ATAAAAAAAGCCAGTAAACAAGGATTTAAAAACCTGCAAATCAGGGATCATGAAAAAAGGTAAGGAAACAAGGCTGAAGGCACTGTAGACATTATTTACTCAAACTACAAATCCCTATTTTGATTCCACCAAGTGTAATTCCAGGTGATGGAAAGGAGCCAAAATGGGGGTTTGTAGTTTGAGTAAATAATGTCCACAGTATCTCTAGCCTTATTTCTTGACAATCTCTATTTGCAGGTTTTTAAACTCCCAATGTTCTATTTATCTTGTATATATAATTGATACTTTATATATATATATATATATATATATACATACATACACACCCAAATGTTATTGTCTAATGATTTATGGCAAAAATTATAAATGTTTGTGTGAATGGATAGATACAAACTTCAATAATAGGCTTAACTACTATTGCACTATATAAATATGGATAGAGGTCTGTTTTTATGCATTGTTACATTTTATAGGTGTTGTACTGAAAAGGTCAGAGGTTGTGAAGCAATGGTATGTCAGTTGATTCATATGAAGTACAAAGTTTGTTTTTGTTTTCTTATAAAAGATGATTCAATAATTTGATGTACTGAAAATGATGGAGTGCATATGGAAACAAAAAAAAAAGTTTACCTATTGGGTGCTAATATTCAGAATTTTATGGTCAGGATCAATACATGTATAAGATAGATGGATTTATTTCTAACTAAATCTTTTCAGTATTGCCATCTACCACCAAGTTGGTCTTATTTTTGTAACACTTCTTTTTCGGAATTTTGAGCCAAGAATACTGAACATTTGGTGTATATTTTGAATTTTGTTTCCTAATAAACTTGTACATGTGTAAATGTATTTAACACATTTTTCAAAAATTATCTGCATTGTGTATTTAACTCTAGACATGTTACTTATCCTTAATGAACTCAATCTTTTTTTCTGTTGGTTAGATATTCTGAATGAAGGAATCTTGGACAGTACGGAAATGAATGAGGCTTGTCAGGCCATATGGGATTACAACATTTTTAGCTTGATTGTCTCTGTAATTAAACAAGATTTTTCTAAAATTAATGGATCTTGGGAAACTGCTGTTAAACTTATAAGCATCTTAAAGTAAGGAAACATTAAATTTCTTAAGCTGAAAAAGAACATTTACGAAATGCTTTTAATATGTATGATAACTGTGGCTGAATTAATTAATATAAAAAGTTATGTCATTTCTGTGGTAAAGATTTAATGGATGTAGAATACAAAATAATGTACACTACATGTATTCAAACACTACCATTTATTCGGTCATTTTTACAATTTAATTATCGCAAGAGCATTAGAGAAGTTTTAAGCTACTGTGGAAATTAACTGTATAGCTTATTCTACCCAAAACATCTTGTACAAACTAGTTAGGTAATTTGTAAATTCTGTTGATACAAAGTTGTGTTATTGGTGCAGGATCTGACAGGTTTATCAGTTTTATTAAGTGCATGAAGATTAAAAATAATGATTGCAAAAAAGCATGCACTTTTTTCTTTACACATAATTTGGCCGTTTTTGCCATTTCTCTCTACATTTATTTTTTATATATTAATTAAGACATGAATTATTCAGAATAATTAAACATTTTTCTTCAAATAGTTAATGTAAAAATAAACTTAAAATAAAAAAACATAAATATCCGATTTTGCGCATGCTGTTTTAATCATGTGTATGAAATAATATTGTACGTAGTGAGTTATGTTTACAGAGTTTTTTTTCTTTCTTATTTTAAGTAACTGTGAAGAAAGAAAAGAAAGTGTGATTTAGGCAAAAACTGTACAATGCTACTTTTTAATTACTGTATAATAACAAACAGAGAGTAGTAAAATCTGAGTGTAGAAACTCGTAAATTTTTTAAAATATTTTACATTATTGCCTAAATTTTGCTGGTTTGATTAACAGGAAAATTATCTCAGTTTTTCAACCAGAAGATAAAGAGACAGACAGGGCTTATAAAGCTCAGTTAACGTTGACTACTGACCGTATCCTAGCTGCAGCAGGTCGATATATAACTACTGTTAAAAAGGTAAGAATCAAAGTAATCGAGTTGGGGAAGGTAAATCTAAAACATTTTTTAAGTTGGTGCTTCTTAATTAAAGATTTATGATTAGTGTATTTTGAAAGATAATTGCTTTATAACTTTTTCACAAACTAGAAAAGAATTTACTTTTATGCTAATTAGGAACATCAGGCTTCTTTTACTAATTATTCAAATTGATAAGTTAACAAAACACTGAACAAAGAAGAAATGAACAGTTATATAATCTATAAAGCACTAGCAAATGGTTAGTAGTTATTTTTTTTCGTGTAGCTGCTAGCAACACAATTAATTGTTGCATTTGTTAAATGTTAATAAATATTTATATACTACTTGTACGTATAAATCTTGTGTGTCATGTATTCTTTTCAAATACTTTTGAATATAAAACTCATTTGAGCTACATATAACAGTGTTTCTGTTTCAACTATTTTACAAAAGATAAAAGATTCTCAAAATGGGTGGAAACTCTTGTATGTACACCATGAGCACCTTGATCATCAAAGTCGATAGTACCCCACTGTATAATTATTCTATTATTAAAAGTTACAGTTTACACTCTGAAAGTTGGCAAAGCATTAGAGGTCAATAGGCCTAACATTTGTGTTAATCATGGACAAATTAATGGGAATGGGGAAAAAAACATCTGATTTTGTCATTTCTTCTTGGCCATCATAAAAAAGCATTAAAAATGTTAAAATTCCTTCTCTCTCACAAACTGCAGACCCTGTAATAAGTTATAGATTTTACTGATAAAATGTTTAACAGTATTTTTTTCTAATATTAGAAATATCATAAGAAATAATAACATATCTGCACCACGTGGGTTTTGAACTTCTAGTCTAATTCTGTTGTGCATATTATTACTTTTTGCAGTGTTATGTTCACAATTTCTTTAAACAACTTAATTATCAATGTGTATCAGTAAACTTGACATGAAAACAGTTTATAATTCAAATATTTAATTTCATAATTTCAAAGTGAAATGCTTAAAGATCCTCAATCTTCAAACTACTCTTCCCCCTTATGTAAAAACTCAAAGCCAGCCCTTATCATTCAAATATATAGCAAGCTTTCCCTTAAATTAGTTGCATCCACCATATCCAAAGGCCACCCACCCCTAATAAAAAATAATAAAACTGTCTTAGCTAAAGGTGATTTCTTCCTTGCCAAAGCTTATACTTGAGTCCTCTAGTTTTACCATTTTCAACATTAAATATGAAAAAGGTGATGTACCAACACTATCAATTCCCTTAACAGCCTTAAACACCTCAATCAGATCCCCTCTAAGCAGAGGTATGTGCTCTACTGAGTGCCCCAATAGTTCGGATTGTGATATCTCACCTATATTACTTTACATTTATTATAATTAAAAACCATCTGCCATTTATTTACCCAATTCACCAAATAATCCAAAACATTTTGTCAGGCAGTAGCATGCTTCTTACAGTCAACAACACCCAAAACTTTCAATATGATTACTTACCTCTTCTTACAGCTACAGCTATTCTCGATTTGACTGCCCTCTAATGCTTCCACTAGCCTTGAAACTCCCACCTAATTCCATGTATATACCACGTGGTTCAGCTGCATTTAAGCATGCAAATTTGCATGCGACAGTCCTTCACCAATAGGAGTGCAACTAAACCCCCTGTCACAGCTGACTCGCTCTGTGCAGTTGAACTCAATCTTCACTTCTCGATTCGGCACGATAGTGTTAAGACCTAGTGCTTCATTTCAAACTTTTATTTTCTTCTTCAGTGTGTTTTGAAAATATTCGGTTACTGATTTTTGCATTTTAAAGTATTGTTTATAATGCACTATTTAGTTGGATTTCTTTATTTGATTGTGAATTCTATTTCTTACTCAGTTACCAGAAGTAAGTCAATATTTATGAATTCACAGTTTAATATTAGGACTACAATGGCTACCATCAGTAGTGCCATTCAAGAGCTCGCAACAACAGCTGCCGGTTAAGAATTATTGACACAAGAAGTTTTAGCCATTGTTTATCAGGAGATGGCTTCTTTCATGTGGGCCAAGGGATTTCCCGATCTACAAGCAATTCTGCCATTACCTGAAGACTTAGATCAGGATGGTGCAGACTTGGACAGCCTTCACCCTCCCTTCCTTTGCTGTGCATGCATGTTCTCAGCCTGTTGAAATGATTAGATCTCAGTCACCATCTTTAGAATTTATATCACAAGTATGTTATGTTTTTTGTCTTTGTCACATGTGTCATTTAAATCCCTCCCTTCTTATCAAATGCAGCTCCTAGTTCTGAGTTTTGTTTTCCTCCCTTTGTCTGATGTTGGGATCCATGCCAAATGTTTTGCAGATCAATTATATGAAGGGGTTAGTATGGTACACCCTTCACATACTGCAGAGACTCATGCACTTGCATATCATTATTCAGCAAATCCTAGTGTCATTCAAGTTTTGTCGGAAAGACTCTTCCCTCCTTTTCCTCACACCTCCTGCCTTATCTACTGTCCCAGTTCCTTTCATCCCCCTCAAGACCCTGTTTCCCATCAGCATTTCACAGAAGTAGTTCAAGACCTCCTCATCAAGGATACCATTGAACAGGTTTCTCCTATATTTCCAGAAATCTATTCCTGACTTTTCATCATCCCCAAGAAGACCGGATATTGGTGTCCTGCTTTCAATCTCTCCTATCTGAATTGCTTCCTCGATGTGTCTCTGTTCATCATGCCATCCTACCTGTCTCTCAGATGTGCCTTTCTTTCAGGGCTTTGGATGATGAGATTTGATGTGTTTGATGCTTATCTTCACATCCCCATTGCTCGGGTTTCACTTCATTATATATGTTTTGTTCAAGAGGATCAAGTATATCAATTTCAAGCTCTTTCTTTCAGGCTGACATTGGCAACCTACCCTTTCTGTCAGGTGGTCCAGTCATTTGCATAATTCCTACATTTTTGCAGGCTCATTTTCCATTTTTATATGGATGACTGGCTTCATCTGGCTCCATCCTTCACAGAGTCTTCCTCAGACATTCAACTTCTCAGAAAAGCTGCTTGGGTGGGTTGGTTTATCCAGATGGAGAAGTCCATTATACACCCCACTCAACATCTTGTTCATCTGGGGATGTTTTTTCAAGTCACATCTCAGCCTTCTCCTCTTCATCTGCATTCCATGGAGTATTTAGTTCAGAGAGCATTATCAGCACCTTCACTCCCTGCATGTGAGGTTCTGTTTCTTTTGGGGACTTGAGCATCACTGGAGTCTATTATCCCTCTAGGCCATACTCACAGGCATTCCTTGCAGTGAGTACTATAAAATCAATGGCACCACATCAGGGACCTTCTGGATTTACAGATATCCCTTTCCTGCTTTCCTTCAGTCTGACTTCCTTTGGTGGTTAGATAGGGACAACACAACAGTGGGGGAACCTATTCCTCCTCCCCATCTGGATATCCACATCTTCACAGATGCCTCGTTATTGGGATGGGGTGCATGCTGCAATACACAGGAAATCTCAAGCTGTTGGTCTCAGGAGAAGTTAGGTCTTCATATCAACCTTTTAGAACTCCATGCTATTTGTCAAGCAATGGTTGATTTGGTGTCATCTCTGTGGGCTTGACAGTTATGATTCATTACAACAGCTCAGCAGTTGTCTCTTGCATTACCTGTCAAAAGGGCACTCGATCCTGGTTCTTATGTTCCCACACTCTTGATCTCTTCTTCTGGGCTGATAGCCATCAAATTTGTTTGCTGGCTTGTCACATACTGGTGCACTCAATCTTGTTGTTAATCGTTTGTGCCATCCTAACAAAATTCTACTCATGGTGTGGTTTCTTGACCCAAAGTATTTCAATGGCAATATTCTCAGTTGAATTCTCCCCAACTGGATGCATTTGCCACTCATTTGAATTCCAAGCTTCTTCTCTTTTGGTCCCCAGTTCCACATCATTTGGCTTTGGCTGTGGATGTATTTAGCCAGGATTATAAGGACCTTTTCCTTTATACTTACTCTCACATCCTTCTACTCTGAATAATTTCTCCCATCTAATCCACTCTGCATTGGGTCCTTCTTGTGGTTTCTGCCCCCTGTCCCTTCTCCAGAACAACCTCCATTAACTTTTCCTCTCTCCTGGTCCCTTTTCTGGCATCCTCACTCATGGGTGCTTCATCCCTTCATTCCCACGCTCTGGCTTTATACGTGGCTTTTGTGCAGTCTCTTGCATTTGGGACTATCTATATCTAGCAGTTTCCTGCTCAGCCAGATATTGTCTTTCCCTGTAGCTGTTCTCCATACATCAGTACAACTCTGAGTGGGTAAGTTATTTTATTTCAATTCTCCATACTTTTTTATAAGTTTACTTTACATTTTATGGATCTTGCTCTCTGGTGAGGGATTCAGGACTATTTACATGTGTAGCATTCCTGTTGTCTCACACTGTCCATTTGTCATCCATGTTTATGTATCAACGTTATTTAAGATTATTCTGTCGTTGATCTATCTGACATGGACTCTCCCCCTTCCTCATCTTTCCTTCTTCAGGTATCTGATTTTTTACATAGTTGTTTGACAAGGAGCTGTTCTTTTCAACCATTATGGGTTGTAGGGCAGCCCTGTCATCTACCTTTCATTTTTCCCATATTTGTCATGTTTTTTCCTCTCCAGTTCTCATATTTAATCCTGCTCTGATTTTAATTGTCTCATGTGTCCAGTCAATGCTTTATGGTGTTATATGTCATGCCCAGCACCTTTCCATGGCTCTCAGTCCCCTTTTTGTTTATCCAATGCAATCCATCCATTTCTCATGATATTTCTCCTATCACCCTTAACAGTGGGGTTCATCAGGTTTTTTCTAATGCATATTCTTCCCTTTCTCGTGAATCTTGTCAATTGTTCTGTGTATCATCCCATCAAATCCATCACTTCACACTGTCCTTGGCTGCTCACTTCCATCATCTTGTGGAGGAAATTGTCAAGTCTGGCATGTGGACCACTCCCCACACTTTTCACTTGTACTACTTGCACCTTCTGACAGTTTCCTGCTCAGCCGGATATTGTATTCCCCTGTAGCTGTTGTACATTGGTACAACTCTGAGTCAGTTAGTTATCTTATTTCATTTCTACATAATTTTTTCAGGAGCATACTTTACATGTTATGGATCTCGCTCTGTGGTGTGTGGTGCCTGTCCAGGTATACTGATATCCAAAATCTGCACCGTGAGATCTATAAGGCCTATCACACTCACTGTTGAAATGGGTTGTTCCACAAGACTGCTTGCAGGTTCTTCCTTACAGTATATTGCATCATAAATATGTTCGTACCAGACTGTACACTTATGGACTAACATGAGTAAAGCAGAAAGAGATTGCTGCCCATCTCTGAGGTTCCTTAGATTGCCAAATCTGGTTTGGTTTGCTTTTCAAAATAGGATTCCATGGTCACCCATTGCACTTTCTGTAGTAATACTTTACTCCGGACTCTCCAATGTGTTTCTTTTCCCCCCACTATCCCAGTTAGGTACGGGAGTCCTTACCACTTACCAGCTCCTAGCTGCTGGAGCAGTGAATCATAGAGGAATCCTCCTGAGTGTGCACAGTTCCACTCAGTTGAGAGTAGGGCATTGCTGTTCTGCCTGTTTACAAGGCATGATTATCCTCCTGCCATGAGTCTGATGTTTTATTCCAGAAGACACTGATCTAAACTGGATTTTTCCACCTATTTTGCAGTTCACCTCTCCGAGTGAGAACTCTCCCTTCTACTGCCACCTGGGTGTTGGTTTCTGGGCAACTGGTTTTGATTGGAGCTGGAACAGCCAACATAAGTCCTTACATGTGAGTGGGTGGGAACTTCCTCCTTCTATGGACTGGATGTTACATCCCCAATGCTGAATGATTTTGGACTGGAATTAACCCTCCACATTGCATTTACACCTTCTTGATGTCATCCCAATGCACAATCTAGGGTTTATTGTTACAAGTTGTGCTGGATAGTTTAGGTTCTCAGAATGGAGGCTTCTCTTTCCTTTTGGTTCTTAGACCTGAGGTGAACGGTTGAGGGTGCTCGTCTAGGTAATTTTACACTGGTCCTTCCATCTGCTCAATGTGTGATTCTAGCTATAACTGTTAGAGGAGGTAAGTAATCATATTAAAAGTTAATATTTTCCTACACTGAAAATCTATTTCTGATAGATACTTATCTTCGCTCACACTTCCCACCAATCCTCCCTACTTCCGGTATTATTTTTATGCCTAATCTCAAAGTGGAGATTGGGTTCAACTGCATAGGAGTCAGCTGCCACAGGAGAGTTTGTAGCACTCCTATAGGTGGAGAATTGTTGCATGCTTAAATGCAACTGAACCACTTGGTATACATGTGAAATTAGGTGGAAGTTTCAAGGCTATTGACAAGGGAAAAAAAGAGTGCAGCCAAATCGAGAATAGCTGTAACTGTGAGAAGAGGTAAGTATTTATCAGAAATATATTTTCAGTGTAGGAAAATATTAACTTTACTATCATCAGCAAAATTAAATAATCTATTCGCCATTTATTCATCTATGTCACTGATGTAAATAAAAAAACACACTAAGCCTTGAGGTACTCCATTCATGACACTGTCGCTGTCCCCAATTTTGACCAGAGCACCTTACCCCATCATCCATGCTAAGGAATTGACTGTCACTCTTATAAAGTATCCACAGCTTTAAAGTGTAGAGAAAATTAAAATGATTATGAATAAATCAGAATTCAGTGACAATACAACTGAATTTGTAAGAGATGGTTGTTATGAAAAGCTTGAAAAAGACTCAGTTAGTAATACCTAAACCAACAAACAACTAAGAAAATTGTAGAAATTCCAATTCAGCATATGCCAATCTTCTAAGCCATTGTGGTAAAACTTTCTATGTATATGTATAATCAAAATGTATTAAGTTCATTATATAATAACAAGAACAATGAAAAGAGATATATCGGTGTTATTTGTAAAAAGTTACAAGAAAATGTAAAGAAGTTTAACACCTGCACTTTCATTAAGGCAGAAAATTTCTGAAATATTAACTGACAAAAGTTTTCCATCTATATCGGCCATTAAGCTAAAGGGAATAATGTACAGGATGACATGTGGATATTGCAAACTATTACATTAATGGAAGCAGAACATCTCCTTTAAGTTAGAAAGAACTATCTTATACCAAATTCAATTAAAGATTTAGTGTCTGTGGTTTTAGAAAGGTACTATATCTGTGATTGGCTTAATTCGTTTGATAAAGAAAGAATCATAAGAATGGAAACAAAATTCCCATTGTAGAAAAGTAAAGGAAGAAGTATTAAAAAAAAAACACAAGATATTGGCGTGGAATGAGATTTACAAATGCCACTAGTTAGAAATTAGTTAATGTGAAGTGAGTTGATTGGTATTATATTCTGTAGGGAATTTTAACTAAGTTTGTATACTTTTCAATTAACATATTTTCCATGTAGTTATTTAATTTCAATATTTTCTTTTATATAAGATAATTTGTATTTGTTATTAAATTGTATATTTTGTAATTTACTGTCATTTACATATCACTTATTGTTCTTATTCATTTTTATAGGTCGTTCTTTTAAGTATTTTTGAGCTATATTTACATAAAATCTTGTACGTGTTTAAATAGTTGTATGCAGTCCTTCATCTTTGGCAGTTGCCATCTCACTGATGCTCGAAAGCACCTGTAAAATGAGTTTTGTGACGGCTTGTTAGTCTGTCATGATGCCCGCCACTTTGGATCCATTACTGACCTTTTTATTCTTACCAAGAAATAAAGACTTTTGAATTCAGAGTCTTATTTGTCATGACATTGGCTATGCAATCAGTTGTTGTTTGTATACACTAACAAGCTCATAGGTAACTTCACGTTGCTTGCTATGACTCTGATACTTTAATTTTAATTGTTCTAAACTAGTGATATGTCACATGCAGTAATACAAAGTTTTTGAACAATACTATATATAGACATCTAATATTTGTAACTAAGAAACTAAGTCAGTTTTGTAAAATTTAAATTATGAAATTTGATACTAATTATTAGCAAATTTAGACTAGCAAGAAGAGTAACAAATTTGATCTAATTTGTATTTGATAAACTACTTTCTGCGTGACATGAAGCCACAGGGCTGTCATGCTAATTGAAGGTCATCATAGCTCAGTTGTACACTGTGAACATGTCTCAGTTTAGCTAATAAAACTGTCTTGTTGATAGAAAAATATTACAATTCAATCTGTGCAAATTAACTTTTGTTTTCCAATTTTGTGAACAAAAATCAGGATACAGCATCAACCCACTAACAACCCCGTAGACTATTTGACAGGTGCTGTTTACAGCCCTTATTCATTTTTCAAACATGAAGGACTGTGGATGTGTTATATGTCTGCATTCAGTATTGCCCCCCCAGTGGCACAGCGGTATCTCTACAGACTTACAATGCTAGAAACCGGGTTTCGATACCCGTGGTGAGCAGAGCACAGATAGCCCATTCTGTAGCTTTGTGCACAACTACAAGCATTCAGTATCTCTGAAGTATTATTTAACACAACATTAATGCTATTAATTGTTTTTATATGTGCATTATCCTTATGATAGTAGAAAGATAGGGTTGAAAATTTTCTAATAAAGCTTTGAATGTAGAGAAGTGAATGCTGTGCATATTGCTTAGACACACAATGGTTTTTGCCTGAGGCAGTAGTTTTCAAACTTTACATAGTCATGGAACCCACTTATTTCATTCTTTCTGTCAAGGAACCCGAATCCTTTACCTACCCTTATAGCTTAGCATAGATGAAAGTGAGCAGGCTCTTAACAGTATTGTTAATGTAAAATTATAAATAAATATACAAAAATATCAAGACTAAATGTCAACTGACTCATTATTTTTAAAGATACATTTGGTCCTTGACAGGTTAACACTCAGTAATTGGAAAGAAACACTATTACTTGTTATCTTTGTATGGAACCCCTGATGACCCCTGGTGAAACTCTGAGATTCCATGGAACATAGTTTGATAACCACTGACCTAAAGCACACATTTGAAAGTTTTCCACAAGATATAGATCTAATGCTTTAAATAGTAACCATTTATTTTTAACCATTTTATTTTTCTACAAAAATATGGTGTATCAAACTTGTTCTGTATGTTGCACTATCCCTTTTGACTTAAAAGAAAAACTGACATACATGCTTTCTTTGTAAGAAATTGTCACTTCTTTGATCATATACAGGAAGTGTCCAAGGACAGTACGGAATACCAGGTTTTGTCCTGTATGTTTAAAACCTTAAACGTTATTGCGAAAGTTCATCCTCAAGGGATCACAGTTTCTCTCAGCTCCAAGAGATTGTTGAGTCTGCTTATGTCCAATTCTGATGAAGTTTACACATTTTCAGCCAAACTACTGGTTTCTTTGCTTTATTATGGAAAGTGAGTATCACAAAATATACCTTTCCTTTGATGAGTACCTTGCTTTTTATTATTAATTTGCTTTTTGGCATATGTGTAGATTCTTATATTCATAGTTGTTATAGTTTTGGACATCATTCTTATGTTTATAGATGTTATAGTCATGGACATCATTCTTGTATTTATCTATATATATAAGGCACAAAAATCTGTGTGTCTGTCTATTTGTTCATTATCTAACTACTCCTAGGTTGCTTGGTAAATCTCAGCCAAACTTTGTGGGATGATAGTTTGGAACAAGGGGCATGTTAATGGGGTTCACAACCTCCCTCCAACCCCCATTATTGCTCTTATTTAGCATTTATTATTTTTGATGTAAGTTAACATTATCTACATTCATAGATATGCCATGACCTTACACCGAAAAAAACAAACTTTATTACATTTTATTTAATGTGGCCAATGACCATGGAAACACATGCCCTTAGTTCCACAGTGTTTCACCATTACCTCAAAGAGGTCTCACATTGCTTCCTGACTTGATATTAATTGTAAGTATGTGTATATATAAGTAGTGTTACTTTTAGCTTCCAAAACAGTCAACTTTGGGAAGGGTACACACAAACTACACCCCTACCTAAGTGTGTCAAGATGCCCAAACGAGTTTTGAATTCATTGTATTCATGGAAATCAAAAATAGCGAAGAGGATGGAAGTAAGGAAATCACAAAAAAATGGCAAAAGAAACTGTTGCAAGATGAGCTCAAGATAGAAAAAAATGATAGCTAGAAAAAGAGCATAAGAGACAGCTGATGAAACTGCTGCCACACAAGAAGGAAACTGTGGCAGTATGGCAAGAAGGGTGTAAGAATAAGTTGCAGAAATTGCTGCTAGAAGAGAACAAGATAGACAATATCAAGCTCAAAGTAGATTTGCTGCTGCTGAATGAAGATCTAGAATGTATTTCAAAACAACTTAAGATTATGATCCAAGTCATGATTAATAATCAGAATCTGTATAGGATTTTGGAAGATCTATAGAATGTGATTTTTGCAGGGCAAAAAGGTATCACAATGAAAAGCCAGGACTGTGTTGTGATAATGGCAAAGTTGAATTGCAGCCTTTGAGAGAACCACTACCACCTCTAAATGTACTCCTTCATGGAAATACTGAAGAATCTGTAAACATCCTAACCAGTATCTATACATATAAAGTAGTAAAATCTGTGTGTCTGTCTGTTTGTCCCTTATCTAACTACTCCTAGGTTGTGGGGTCAGTCTCAACCAAACTTTGTGAGATGATAGTTTGGAACAAAGGCCATGTTAATGAGTGGTTCACAACCTCTTCACCTTCCTTATTGATGTTAATGTTAACTACATTTACAGATGGTGCCACATCCTTACACAAAAAAAACTTTATCAAATTTTCTATAGCACAACATACACATAGAGTGTGTGTGTGTGGTGGGTAGGGGGGGGTAGTCAAACGTCTTATATATCTCAGAGAGTGTGCTAACACTTGATATGGAGGAATGCAATAAAATAAAATGGCCACCACTATTGTAATAATACATAAACCCAGCTGAAGTTTCTACTCCATCAGCCATAATATTGCTGATATGAAAAACCATTTCTTGAGTTATACCAACTTCCTACTTTGACCCATGACCTTACAACTTCGGCCTGTAAGACACTTCTATGGCAAATTATTGTCAACTAATTAATCACGTGAAACACTGTGGAAGGGCATTAAGAGCTGGGTGTTAAAACCTACCTTTACTACTTATTCCTTCAAAGTCACCCTGACCATTGCACAGTGTATACGATTTTTTAAGTATATACATGGTAAATTTGTAAAACTTATACAAAACTTTTTTGAGGTAATAATGAATACTGTAATAATATGTTATAAATAAATTGTGTGAAAGTTAGAATTTTTGTGCTGTTTCTCATGGCATCCACCTCACATTTCTTTCAGTTCATAACCTGGACAAAGGATGGGTACCTCAGTTTATAGTTGTTATAATATCAGATATTATTTGTATGTTTATAATGGTGAAAATCTTGGCCATCATTCTTATGTTTATAGTTGTTATAATATTAGACATTCTTATGTTTATAGTTGTTATAATATTAGCCATTCTTATGTTTGTAGTTGTTATAATATTAGACATTCTTATGTTTGTAATTGTTATAATATTAGACATTCTTATGTTTATAGTTGTTATAATATTAGACATTCTTATGTTTGTAGTTGTTATAATATTAGACATTCTTATATTTGTAGTTGTTATAATATTAGACATTCTTATGTTTGTAATTGTTATAATATTAGACATTCTTATGTTTATAGTTGTTATAATATTAGACATTCTTATGTTTGTAGTTGTTATAATATTAGACATTCTTATATTTGTAGTTGTTATAATATTAGACATTCTTATGTTTATAGTCATAATCGTCAATTTCAGATTTCTCTTGATCTATTTAAACGTGTTCCAATTAACTTAAATATAACTTATATAAAACTTAAGTGGGTAATTCAACAGCTTGATGTTCAAGTTATAATGGAATTTTACACAGTTCAACATTTTTTTGTATTTGTTTACAACTTATATAAATGGGTTTCCTATAAATCTCACTACCAGGTTTTTAGTATAAACACAAACTAGAAATCATAAAGTTAAATATGTGATTTGGATAAAAAAAATGTTATTAATTTTAGGTACATGTATGTAATATATTTATTTCTATAATAAATTTTTATTATCTTAACCCGAGAACTTATCAAATTTATTTTAGAGCTGATCTGATGTTTCCATTCAACATCTAATTTGTTAACTTTTGGTGATTAGAGTACCTATTGCTTTGAAATTAAAATCTGTTAAGAAAAAATTTCAAATCAATTATCATGATATTCGCCGTTAATTTTGTTTCAGGGACTTTGTCTCTTTGGTCAGTACAAGCACTCTACAACCTCTCTGGGACGAGGCAGTCTATCAGATTTATACATCAGAAAATCCTTCTGTTGTCAAGTGAGTATTGCACACATTTACAGTATAGCCTTTAGATAATATTAAATGATGCCTTATATTTATAACTTAAATACATGTGTCCCTTTCGTGGTGAAAAAAAAATCTTTTTAAGTTTGCTTTATCTGTGTTTACAGATGGAGTATTGAAGTTCTGTCTTGTGCTCTTCAAACATTTGCACTCTCTGCACATCACCTTACAACAAATTGCAGGCAAGTTCTACATATTTCTCAAAACTTGTTTTACGTTGATCTTTTGTTTGATCCTGAAAAGCTGAATGTTCATTGTTCTTCAGTTTATTTGGTTAACATTTTAGGAGTGATAGAGCTTTTGTATTATGTACTCAGATTATTAATTTATGCCTGTTAAGTGCTATATGTAAACAGTTGCTTAAATATTCAAAAAATAACATTTACCTTTTAAATTTTTATTTTTGAATGCTTGTTTTATAAGCTTAAAACATCTATTTTGTAATATATGCCAAATGTGGTATAGGATATTAGTTTTT
Organism: Limulus polyphemus; assembly: GCF_000517525.1. Classification (NCBI taxonomy): domain Eukaryota; kingdom Metazoa; phylum Arthropoda; class Merostomata; order Xiphosura; family Limulidae; genus Limulus; species Limulus polyphemus. Next base: position 85,956 of record NW_013666109.1, on the reverse strand, counting down.
TATGGATAAAATTACTCCCTTCTTTGTATTTAATACTCTTATTATTTCTCAAGTGATCTTCTAGAGGTTCTTCAAAAATGGCAAGGTAAAGGCTTTGACCATAAATTGCAAAAATTACAGCATCATTTACATAAATGTCTGGATGATTCCCAAGCTATTGAAAATGAGGTAGGTTATCGAAGATGACTTGAAACAACGTTAAACCATATTAAACAAAAACAGGAATATAATTACATGAAGCATTTATTAGACATTTCAGAATTCTGTCTTTGGTAAACTAGAATTACAAAATGATACACAGTGGCAAGTACACTAGGAATTTGTTCTACAATAAATAATAGTAAACAATCTGAATACAAAAAAGAACAGGAGAAAATGAACAGTATTTAGCGTAAATGGAATAAGTTATATTAAAATAGATTTAAAAAATGTGTATTATTTAGAGATGGAATAAGAGTTTTTATGTACAATGTCTTTTTTTTTATCAGAAGTTTGGTGGGATGGAAAATCAGTAGTAACAATGAAATGGGTACAGATTTACTAGTTATAATCTTATTACTATAGTGAATAAATATAAAAAGACTGAAGGACAAATGTGGTTCTGTGTGTAACAGGCAGCACCCTTGGGGACTAATTGTTGAAGTTTCAATTATACTGCCAGTCACACCAAATTTATTTAGTGGGGGATTTGCAGTAGCGAGTGGAGCTCACAAGTCACTAAATCTAGGTAATTTATGGTTAGAATAAATAATCAGAGTCCTAGATCAATATTAAACAGATTATAATAACATTTATTAAACCTTTTCATATAACATTCAATACAAATTAAAAGTTTGTTAATCGTTATACCCTTTTCAGTTACCGTTAATCAGTACTATCCACTAATATAAAGTACACTTCTTTTAATTCAACATAAATCTCCTTTTATCATTACTTACATTAAGTGATCAAGAGAAACCATAAATCTATACTTACAACAGAACTGAACTGGTAAACTTTTGGAGCCTCGAGACTTCTATAGTCATATTCACGAATTGGAGAGTTTGAGTACTTGATAACAATTCAAGAACTCGGAGGAAAACTGATTTTTTGGCTTCAGACAGGGGTTTTTAACCCATATTTTCTTGATATTCTCTCGACCTTCGAAATAGTATCCAAAACTACCCATAAGAAGTTCTACCATTTTATTAGCCGATCTGTGCAACTTCCTGGGCTAGTCCAAAACCATAACCAAAACTCTCAAGTGATTGGTTACTGTTATGGAGTTAGCCAGTTGCCCTTCCACTTGTACTAATACACTAGCGTCTTGTAAGGAATATGGCATCAAAGTACCGCTCTTGCTTGTTAACATCGACTTTTTCGTTACTTCTACAGTGCTAACGAGTTAGCGTCAGTAATCCATCACAACCCGTCATGGGTGCTCGTGCACTTACTTCGTTGCTAGGCAGTATCTCTACATGCTTTTCAATGCCACTGACCCAGCTATCTGTACTTTCTAGCTCTCGGCTTTATTTCATAATACAGACGTCCTTACTTTTCTCCATGTATATGTTACTCAAAAACTCAGAAAATTGTCACAACTTTGTTCTTTTCAACTATTAAATATACTGAAGCAATTGCAAAATTCCCTTAAAAATATTCAATTACTTCATGTGAAATTTCAATCTTTTTATTTGTTGAAAAACAAATTGGTAATACATTCTTGTCCTTTTTTTAAGTTTATAGACAAGTGTAATGTATGTTATGCACATGTGAGAACTTTTATGAAAAACAAGTTAATGACCTTGTTTCTTCTATTAAATCAAATTTCTCTGGCAAGATACCTTAAAATGTTTTAGTTTTCAAATATTTTAATTTGTAACTAGATTCTTTAGAATAATATGATTTGTATCTTTTCATTTTTTGATTAGAAACGACACAAGGCAGCAACAAAAATACAAGCTGTGTACAGAGGGTACAGAATTCGTAAACAGTTAAAGTTAGCTAATTATAATCTGGCACGATTACAAAGACACTACAGGTTAGTATAGAATTCTTTTAAAAACTAACAATTGTCAAACTAACAAATGTATACAGCATGTCAAATTTTTTTTACATATTAATGCATAATGCAATATTCAAATTTTAAAATATATGGTTAGTTAGTACTTGGAATTTTATGATTGTCTTCCTTTCAACATTTTTGTGAGTTTTAAAACTTCTGAATAGTGTTTGAATTTAAAATATGTAGTTAGATCCATTGCACTGGCCTAGTATGGCTAGATATTGTCTAATATTTTTGATAAAATCTTGGGAATACTAAAAATTATGATAGCTAATAATGTATAGAAGGTATTAGTAAAGAAAAAGTGGGTATTTACTAAATTGTTTTTAATTCCATTCATTACTTTGCTGGTTTACTTTGTCTTCTTTAAAATTTTAATGAACTTTAAACTTCAGTAGAATCCACTGATTATATTTTAATGTTCAGAATAATCTGTTGATTAATATTTAGCATTCCACTGATGGAACCTTAACCTTTAAAAGAATGTACTTATTAACCATTAAACTTTAGTAGAATCTCTTTCTGGTCAATGTAAAATGCTTAGTATTGCACAATATTGGATTACATGTTCTTTACACATCATGACATCTAAATCAAAAAAATTTACAGTAAACTGTTGGTTTTATCATCATTGATTTACTCTGTTTTGTAACACATTCAAGGAATATCTTTTACAGAAATGTAATATTTCATCTTACTATAATGGATGTACCATGTATATATGTATCTATGTTTATGACTGAAATAGTATATACAATGTGGCGCCATCTATTAAATGGAACCACAAACAAAATTCCATTAAAACATTTCACACTTTGGGTATTCTAGATTCAGACAATTAAAAAAAATAACTATGGTATGTGCAACAACCATTTCTTTATCACAGAACACAATTGTAAATAAAAGTACTCCCTTTTCAACAAGAACATGACTTTCACTAGGACTGTACGTGAGGGTTTGATTATATCTTTATTGATGTAATTTGTAAATATAGTACCAAAAATATATAGTTTTCAAAAAAACTGTTATTTTTTCAAGAAATGTACCTCTTTTAATATATTAAAACATTAAAGTTTATATCAGAACAGTCCAAACACCTTTCCCATACAGTACTTCCCAGAAAAATCTTTTTTTTAGAAAATTTTTACTTTTTCTCAATTTTATTTAAATGAGATATGATTATTACGATTTTGAAATTTCTTTAAATTATTCAGAAGTGAAATTAGGAGTAAGGAAGTATAAACGTTGTCACCGTATGAGAAGTAGGTGTAGATAGTTCTATGTATTGCAAAGAGAAAGGTATTTAGGGAATGGATCTATTATTACTCAAAACCTCACTCGGTATTTGTGTTACGAATTTGTGTGGATTTCATCATTTTTTATAGACACTTAGAGTAGTAATACCATCACCTTGTTGAGTTTTAATACTTGCTCCCGGTACCCAGGTTTTGAAAGCGTTGCTAGATCTGGTGTCTCTTACTAGATAAGTTGATTGGTTTGTCATTTTTTGGGTCGTATCTTTCATCTGAAATTGTCTGTTGTCCAATAGATGTTTGGTGGGTATCAAGTGGAACAGGGTTAACCCACTTATGTTTAACCTCACAGTCATTGCAAACACCTGCATGGCCATGAGATTTATTCAGAACTCTTTAAATACCTAACCTTTTACGTGAGTAGTCTAGGCAGGTCACTTAACTGTTTTAATTACTTTAAATATACAGCACTGACTTTACATTTTATAAACATTGTGCATTCAAATACAAAATACCACAACCAAAAAATGTTTCATATTTGAGTTTCCTCTGTGGTTAAGTTTTGATGTAGAAGTATGGTACTTTTTAAATTTATATTTTTTATTCCTTTGTAGAAACCTCCAGTGAATGTATGATTCTTTCTGAATGAATAATCATATCATTAGAATTCTAAATCCTTCAAACTTGTTCTTAGAACCCTATGTATAGCTCTCTACTTTCTGTGTTCTATAAGTTGTATGGTCTATATACTGCTAATGCACCATAAACTATTAAGTTTTTTTACAAATATTTTGATAATTTGTGGAGAAAAATGAGTTTGTATTCATTTTTGTGCTTTGTTTTTGCATTTGTCAGTATTTTACCAACATACTTTCCCAAAATATCACAATATATACATATATATTTGCATTTGTATATGTATTACGCTACCAAATATTACTTGTCATGATGTGATATTAGAAATAAGCATTATTCCAATATGTTTTTGAAAATAGATTGTCTGTTATAAAGTGTTTAAATCTGTTTGGTACTTATTCCAAAATTTTAGCTGTTCGTATATATATACACCAATAGACAATTTTCAAACATTTCTTGCAACACTAACTTGATGTATGGTAAGATGGCATAAATTCATAGTTGTTTTTCTTATGTGATAGTTTATTTTCAAGAAAGTAGTACTGCATTATCAATCTAATCAAAAACATCTTAGGTGTGAACAAATAATGTGTGGCCAAAAAAGGATTGAACATGTGACTAAAAGGAATGAAATGAAAATTGGTGGCCAAACTGGTAGCTACATGTATAGCATTGATAAGAAATTTACAGCAAATATTCATTCATTAGTTAGCTAGGCTGCATTGTTTGTTCAACTTGGGGCATGATGGTAGGTAAAACAAAATATGCGACCTAGCTAACTAATGAATGACTATTTGATGTAAAATTCTTATCAATGATATAAGTGTAGCTATCAGTTTGGCCACCAATTTGGATTTTATTTCGTTAAACTGCCTGCTCAATCTTTTTTTTTGGCTGCACTTTTTTTTTTCACACATAAGGTGTTTATGATTAGATATCATGACTTTTTGTCAATACACACCAACAAACCACAGCAAGTAAGAAAGTGACACTTGATAGTAACCAACATTAGCTTTAGGCTCACAGCCTGATTATAAAGAACAGACCTATACTTTACAGAACCAACCAGATTCTTTAAATGTATGGTGGTAGTTTTTCTTCTCTAAAACAGCTGTATTTAATTCGAATGACACAAAATTAAAAATGGTTAACTTTTAATCTTAGATGAAACTGTGGTAAAAATGTCAGACCTATAGCTCACTTGACTTTTCATTTGGGCATGTGCAAAAATTTTGTTCAGAATTGGCTGTTTTTGTTGAATAACTTCACACCTGTGGCTTATATTGAGACCAAATTTGACCCTTAATTGTATGTTATAAACGTCTTTCAGGATACCAAATTTGAAGAAAATCCATCAAAGTATGTTTTTGGGTGTGATCGTGGAAATAGAAAAAAAGGGAAGAAATTCAATCCAAATTGGAGATTTTATATCTCGTGTGTTTCTTAATGGATTTCCTTGATATTTAGTATGTGAAGTAAGGGTCTGCTAGAACACATCCGTTGAAAATGTGTGATAGTTTAGATTACAATAGTCTGAGCTACAGAAAGTGGAAAATTGCTAAACTATCACTCCTGTTAATAACACATAGTTTGTTGTGCAGGTTGTTTTGGCTGTACATCACACTAATGTGTGTCTTGATATAATGTTACAGATAAATATCATTGCATCAATATTCAGTATTATTGACTTGCAATACAAAATATACCAGTCTTTCACATTTCACGAAAGTGGTGAGTTTGCTTTTTCCCACAGGAAGAAGGATTCTCACCATGCCATTGTAAATTGGCAGTATTGGCAGAACATAATGTTCACTTAGGTTTATGATAAAGTATCTACCACAGAGTAATGAAGCAACATATATATATATAATGCAAAACACAATTCTACTTCTCTTTGCACTTTTCTTTATTCTGTGTAGAAATACGTTATTATGTATTGGTAATTTAGTATGTTTTTTGTTATTAGGCTTAAAAAGAGTAATGAACAGGAACAGCAATTGCAAAATTGGCGGAAAGAGGAACAAAAATTTGACTCAAAGATTGAGCGGGCTCGTAGATTACGGCTGTACCATGAAAAGTGCTTTCAAGCAATAAACTCTCTCCCTTCAGGTAATAGTTGAAAGCGTATAATAAATATTGTTCTCATATGTTTGACTTTTTTCCTCTTTCCAACAGTATGACATCTACGAACATTGTCCTAAAGAAAATAAAATGGGGAAATCAGAAACCCCAAAGATTAGAGAGATAAACATATGTCATTTTGTTGAAGGTAATCTTGTTTTCCAGTATTGATTGGGTTATAGTTCTCATTCAGTATACATTTTTTCTCCTCTTTCATGACTATGTATGGTCAAAATCAAAGTTCAGTGTAGTAGTGGAAGACTGTACTTGGGTGTTTAAAGTTTTTTGCAAGATGTGTAAAACTAGCAGTATCATAAACTAGTTTTTAAAATGTGAACATATACAACTGCTCTCTTGACCTGTATAATATGCTGTAATCTCTTTGTTTGTTTAAGGTCTATGACTTTCCATAGATTTCCAGATATTGATAATTTTTGTTTACTGTTTTATTAATTTTACCTTTGATCAAAGTAAGCTACCTAGATAGATCAGAACAAACAATCAACATAGTAATGAATATGGATATTTTGAAACTCTGATCTTACATTTTTGCTTATAATAGTTAGAATGCATTGTTTGGGTACCCTTGCTGTTAGTAATATTTTAAGCTGTAATCTCAATAATATTTTGCGAGACTTGACCAACTTAGGAGATTTAGATTGGTTTTAAATTCATGTATTAAGCTAACAATGTAAAATAATCCTTATAATAGAAAAAAGTTAAAAAGGATAAATGAAGATATATTAAACATTCCAAACAAACTATTAATGAATGTAACATTAAAGAGTATACCTAGTTTGGAGAACACAAAAACACTTGTAGTTTGCTACATTCACTATCACAGATTTCATGCTCCTCGAAGAACTTAACATTAGTATATTGAAAACTTAATATGGTCCTTTGTAAAAACTTCTGAAAGGTAAACAAATTATACTGTGGTTATTTCAAAAGTAAATTAAGTTTTGAAAATTGCTATTATACTTGTTATGCTTAATTTTCAGGAGAAGTGGACAACTATCTTCAACTTCTTCAACAAGAGGCTGCTATAAAGATTCAGCGTGCTTGGAGACATTTCCTCTGTCATCGCGAGATGAAAAAGATGAATATCTTTAAGAATCGTGAATCAGCAGCTCAAAAAATACAAAGACAGGTAACACTGTAAAATGATATCAATTCCTCTTACAGGTCGCTTAGAAATAATAAATATATATATTTTGAAATTTTCAGTTTTCAAATGTATGCTTTCTAAAAATATACATTTTCAACCATAATGCATACTTTTAACATAATGTATCAAAATAACTCATTTCAGATGTAACATTTTTTCAGATTAACTCTGTAGCAATGACACCTTCTTAAACACCTTCTGTGTAGGTTACTGAATTATATTTAAAATATAATTAAACCACTTTACTATAAATGTATTTTAATGAAATTATTATTATTAAGTATGTTATATTTTACATTTTTTTATTGTCTAAGTATTATTCCTTTATTTTAAGAAGAAACATCTAAAACAGCAATTAAAAGTGAAGGTTTTGGTGTCACGTAATCTTACAGTTACAATTCTCAACTTTTTTCAGAGATCTTGTACAAGAAACTGAGTAGCTAAAGTACACTGTTATTTGAGATGGTCAAAGTCCACAAAATACATATATTTCTTTACCATCTGGAGATGCTCCAAGAATTTCTTCTCAACCTAAACAGTTGTAAATTTTTTTCTTAGTTTAACATCAGTCACACTCACTTGCAAAGTTGAAGCTGTGTTGCTATGCAACAGCTTGAAGTTGAATGCCATGCTTATAACCAATAGAAAGAGCAGATTTTCTTCTATTTTAGCTAAATAGGCCAACAGATAATGGGAGTATATGTGTTTCTAAATATCACATTAAAAGAAGCTTAATCCATTGTTGAGAGTGGGGTCCCCAGCATTTGGCTATAGCTTAAAAATAAAGTATAAGTGAAAAGACATGAAATTATGCATAGGAGACCAAGAAGATTATTCTAGTGAATTTCTACAAAGAATTGAAAGGTATGTACATATTTCCATTCATTAATTTTAAACATTTCATTGCACTGCATGTTGATGATAATATCTAGAGTTAGTGATAAGGTAGAGAAAATGTAAAATCAAATATAAACATTTACATTAAAAACTTTTGATATTCATTTATGAGGTTCTTGAGATTATGCAGATGAAAGGTTAAAACTGCAAGATAAAAAAATATTATTTTTATACTTCATATAAATATTACTTTGAAGGTGAATTGTTCAGAGTCTGAGTGCAAATAACTACATGAAATAACGAATTTTTATTAGAAATAGTAAAAAAATAAAATATTTTATTTTTTATGAAACTACATACTTCTAGGACCGCTCTTGTCAAATTTCAAACAATTTCATCCACTAGTTTGATTTTTGTAAAGAACTTTCCCACGAGTTATGTAACCTACTTACAATGTAAGTAGATCATCATCATAGGGTTAACTAAATTAACATGCAAACAGTAATGCATCACCTATAGCGCATGTCTAACACCCGAACACTAGCACATGTGGAGTGATATACTGCATACTAAATATCCCTAAAGCTATACTTTAATTTTGTGCATTGTTAAACTTTTTGAAATATTGAAAGATCCATTTAACAGTCACCTGTTTCAATACTGTTTACACTTTTCAAGACAGTTCATTATTACTTTATATGTTCATATACATCTTTAAAACAATCTTGGAGCTTTAAGTGTTTTATCCATAATTACTCAGCTACTCAAACACTTTGTAATCAAGCAATGGAAACAAATAATCACACCTCATTTTATTTATTAAGCAAACATGTACATAGACAAAGTAAAAACATAATATTTTGATATTGTTCAAGTAGTCTAAATTAAAGTCAAACAGTCTAATAAAATAATGTTAATTTATTTTGTAAAATAAAACTTGATAATTATAATTTTTTGCTTACAAAGTTTGAAAACCATAACTGAATAAGTAGAGTTGTTTAAACATTTGTTTAACAACAAGTAAAAGCTTGGAATGGTCTATTCTTTCATTGGGGTGT
>NW_013666109.1:73495-76829 GCF_000517525.1 Limulus polyphemus | reverse complement strand
CGGACTAGCCCAGTGTCGGCTAACAATACGAAGAATTAAATTGTGGCAGATTGCTACAAGTTCTTCAAATACCTATAGAATGATAGGTTTCTTTTTTTGTGTGAGTGTAAAACACATAAATACACCAGTTTGATGTTTGAAAACCATTTGGGAATGTATAAGAATAAAACTAGAAAGTTTGTTTAGATTATATTGTATTATTGCATTAATAGTTGTAGACCAGTTCCAATTTTCATATCTTGTTCAAGTAGTATCAGCTAAATCATATTTGTATATTGTGGTTGAGTATATGAAATACTTATCAATTTATGTTATATTTTAAGTAATTTTGTAATAAACCTCACTTAAGATTTTAATGTTTGGCAATTTAAACAGTTAACATGAATATATGTTAGTAATTATATTCACAAGTTCTGTTTTCTCTGCTTATTGTTGATTTATTGGGTGTGTATAGCTAAAAACATAAGATAACATATCTTGACTTTTGAAGAGCTAAGGTATGCCCCTGATTTTAACAAGGTTAATGCTGTGTCTCATGGAATAAAAATGTTTTATTGTTCTTTGCTATATTGCCATGGTACAATGAGATATATATATATATAAGGCACTTCTTTTTTCATTTCTTCACATTATACACATTTTTTTTCCACAAAAATGGCCCACTTTTTCAAAATCATTCCTACTTTTCTAAGATGAATTATTTCTTAAATATTTTTATTTGAGATTATAGTGACAATCAGATTTTAAAGTACTGATGTTCTATTGATGTTGTTTGATTAGTGTTGCAAGCTGTAATACAAAACTTCTAGATTGAAAGCAGGTATACTTCACTAATTACATTTCATTATCTCAGTGAAGCTTTCTGATGAAGTTTTACCATGTAAGTGCTCCTTATAATAAAGTACAAAATGATATGCTGTTTCATTCATATCATTAATATTTAAACAGAAGCATATGAAATTATGCTTCCTTACTGTTTGCTTTCAGACATAAGACAACCAGTAATAAATAGTAATGCTACACAGACAGACTAAACAAATATCTTTGTTTGTTCAACAATGCTGATTAAAAGTGAAACACCTTGAATCTTATTAATAGCTTGTAACTGTAATTGATGGAAAAAAGCCACTTTTGTATGGTAATGTATCTTAAAATTACATTGGTTGATTGGCAAGCTTTAGTATTAGTCACAAATTGCTCTGTTTTTACCAATTTTTTGCCCTTCTTTCTTCTAATTTTTATTTCAACTATGTTAGAAGGCATATATAAGGTATGCTAACAAACACAATTTGAAGTTGGACGAGAAAAAGTCAACTTGCACAGTTTGGTATTACTGAAGAAATAAAGCAGTGTTAAAATTAAGAATGTTTCATCTTGAAGTTGATAAAAAGAAAATCCATAAAACTAAACTCTGTAAAGCTGGCTGGAAAGATAGATATCCAATGAAATTGATAATTGAAATTATCTTCTATTTCTAATGAAAGCAACACTAGGGATCAATGAAAGATCACTACTGCTACGTACGTAAAAGACAAGCACTCTTGTTTCTAAGTTACGAGTTTATTATGAAGAATCTCAACAGGTTGCGGTATACAGAAAAACTACTAAGTACACTAAGAAGATGGTTAATAAGTTTTCTAAACATAAACCTTACCTTCAGGTAAGAAAGTGGCTGAAAGAAAGAAGAACACATAAAGAACAACCACGTTTACAGACTTCCCAGCTACAGCCATCTGCTTTTCCTGATGTGTCTGAGCTAGAGGAACAAGCTGTAATATGGAAGATGAAGCATCCAGTAAGTTCATAGAGGAGTATGTATATCTTTGTTAGTTCAAGTTACCAAGATGTCTTAATATCCTTGAAAGATCTTATGAGAAATACTGGTGTTGTTGCATTGGCATAAGTATCTTTTTGTAAAAATTTGTGCATTTGTAAAGATTTTAGTCTCCAATGTCACCTAATAAATTGTTTTCTAATGAAGTGAAAGTTTCCTAATAAAATCTTCTGTTTCATTAAAAAAACATTTACCACCCAGTGATATTAAAAACATCTGGAATATTTAATAATTTTATTTAGTACTTGTACAAAAATATGTTATACATTTGAAGGTGTGATGTAGGATTAGAGACTTATTTGATTTTTTTATTCAAACCTTGTGCTGGTTTTACTATAAGTTGAAGTTTTTGTTATTTTTTTTTTTTGCTTCAGGTCATTGTACCTTTAAATAGGAATGAACAGCTCAAACAGTTTGCAGAAACTAATAAGTTGCTACAGGAATTTTATAATTTTAAACCTTTACGGATACGACACAGGCAGCGAATAGATGCACTCATAGCTCAAATAGAATCTGATTTCCAGTTATTGAAAAGTATGTATACAAGCTCTGTATTGTGTATCAAATAATTAACTTTGATTTGAAAGTTGTTTATGATGTAAGTTACCATTTCCTTTCTTTAAGAAATTACAGTATGCTTTAAAGTGCTTTCTTTTTACCTTTTTAATTTCATAATTTAATATTTTCTTTCAGGATTTTCATTATCAAACATTAACAAGAACATTCATCCTACAGTAATCATTTGTATAGTATATATGGACTATAGACTGCTCTTTTTTTGTCTTTTTTCAGCCATGTTATTGTAATATGTGAGTGTTTTCATACGATCAAGAGTTTAGTCTCTTGTGTGTATATTTATTCTCTAGTTTTCTGTCAACAGATGTAAGGTTTGGGATTTGTTTACTGTTTTCTTTAAACTTTGACTTGGTTTGTACATCAATAAGAAGACATTTGGTTTTGGATTGTTTTCTTGGTTTCCTGTAAGAAAAGTTGTGCAAGTGGCTTGTAAATTTTATCTTTGGAACAGTAACCTTTAGTTATTAACATTATACTTTTTACCTGTCAGAAATAAGTATTATTAAAATTGCCTCTCTTACTAGATGTAGTACTCCCCCCCATCCCAAACCAAGATTGCTTCTCTGCAAAGATTTTATCAAAAATGTTTATGTATTTTAACTTTCTTGTCATCATTATGTGTTTCATAATGTAACCTTCAGCTTGCATTTGGAGGTTGTTTTCCTTTTCACCATATCTCTTTCTCGCTGACATATTTTTTTCCTGTTAAGCTGACTTAAACCAGTCATACATTCTTCTTTAGTTTTGTTTTCATTTTTTTAACTTTTGTTACCTGTGTAGTAAGGCTCTGTATTGCAGACAGGAGGATTAACAGTACAGTTCTCACAACACAAACCTTTTCTTACCTGTGTAGTAAGGCTCTGTATTGCAGACAGGAGGATGAACAGTACAGTTCTCACAACACAAACCTTTTGTTACCTGTGT
>NW_013666109.1:71728-72917 GCF_000517525.1 Limulus polyphemus | reverse complement strand
CAACACAAACCTTTTGTTACCTGTGTAGTAAGGCTCTGTATTGCAGACAGGAGGATGAACAGTACAGTTCTCACAACACAAACCTTTTGTTACCTGTGTAGTAAGGCTCTGTATTGCAGACAGGAGGATGAACAGTACAGTTCTCACAACACAAACCTTTTTGTTTGGTGGAGATATGTGATAATGAATAAATGGCTTGAATAGTTCTGTAATGGTATGTGTACATATGAAACAGATATTAAAAGCAAAATTAAAACACAATGATTTTAATTATTTAATTTTCTCATTTTTGTGTGAACAGTTGAACTTTTATCTTTTAGATATGAAACAAACTGTGTCCATGTCTTTATCTTCCAAAATTTCCTTTAGAAACATTAATTTGTCCTACTGTAAAGAATATTATCTCAGAAGACAGTTTGATAAAAATGGATATTGAAGGGATTTTTCCCATTTAGAACATAAGTGGATCCTCTTCTCTTCTTCAGCTTCTTCTCTTGACAGTATGATGAGACTATCATTATTACACATTGTTCACCAGAAAGAGTAGGTTCTTCCTGATTCACTTCAATGTAATCATCAAACAGAAAACTTTATGCTGATTCCTTGTGTGGAAGTGAGGAGGATAAGGCTGACTGTGGAGGGATGCTGAGTAAAATTGGTTGTCCTACTATGCACTGTGATATCAAGTCACCTTAAGATTCCATCATTACATTAACAAGAACATCATTATTATCTTTAGGTTCCTGTTTGATATAACCTAGTTCAGCCAATAGATTTTCAGCAATCTTGAACAAAAACATCATTGTTACCTTTAGGTTCCTGTTTGGTATAACCTAGTTCAGCCAATAGATTTTCAGCAATCTTGGACAAGAACATCATTATTATCTTTAGGTTCCTGTTTGATATAACCTAGTTCAACCAATAGATTTTCAGCAATCTTGGACAAGAACATCATTATTACCTTTAGGTTCCTGTTTGATATAACCTAGTTCAACCACTAGATTTTCAGCAATTCCTGTTTGATATAACCTAGTTCAACCAATAAATTTTCAGCAATCTTGAACAAAAACATCATTGTTACCTTTAAAGTCCTGTTTGGTATAACCTAGTTCAGCCAATAGATTTTCAGCAATCTTGGACAAGAACATCATTATTACCTTTAGGTTCCTGTTTGATATAACCTAGTTCA
>NW_013666109.1:52456-71032 GCF_000517525.1 Limulus polyphemus | reverse complement strand
AAATAATAATTGTGTTATAATTTTTGTTCATTCTGGAATGAAAGAGGAATAATTTATGATTATTTCTTTATTTTTTTGGTGGTTGTGAGGTAGTTCAAATCTACCAAACCCATATAGAGATTAATTACTGAAAATAACAGATAAAATATAAAGTTTTTTCTTAAGAAACATTTGACAACTATCCAGACATTATAAAGATTTCGCATATGAAAATTACTTTGCATGATAGATAGAGAAGATGTGAAAAAAAAAAAAGGCATGAGAGAAACATTGTTTTACAAACCTTACGACTTAATAAAAAAATTAGATATTTTGCATGTGAAAGCATTGTAACGTTTACTGATAAACTGCCAAATTTCGTTAACTAATTTAAAAGTTACCGCATGAAAACTATAACGAGCACAAAATGGTTACGAGGTCAGTCCCAGGGACCGAGCTCATGCTGAAAGAGTTAATTGAGTAGGATAAATTTTTCATATAATTAAATTTGACTAGTATCATGTATTATTTTCTAAGTATTGTTTTTAAAATTGAAGAACAAAAAATAGATCAAAGCAAAAAATGTATAAACTTGTTTTGTTCTGTAATATTTCAAAAGTTTGTTGTGTGTGTTACAAAAGATATTTATATTTTGCTTACAAACAGACATCATACAAAAAAACATGAGGATGAACTCTGTAGGTTTTGTTCGTGAATTTTTGAATAACTAGTATAAGTTTGTTTTCAGTGATGTTTTAGAATAATGATGATAATAATGTGTGATAAGAGTAAGCTAAATCTCCAAAGTGAAACTAAAAATCAACTTGTCCATAATCATAAGTAATTCAGTATACTTTTCTTGCATTTTTATGTATAAAGATCAGAATTCTTAATATTTCATCAGTTGGGTACCCTTGCTGTTAATAATATTTTTGGTCATTAACATATTAGAACTCACGAGTTACATCTGCTTGAAATTGGCCAAAACGTGGAATAAAAAAATCCTGCATATTGGAATACATCTTTATACTTTTTTGTCAGAAGTTCCAGTAGATGGAACGTCTCCGACAGGTTTATATGCACCTGTGAGTGACATTGGGACATTTCAGCATCCTGGTGTTCTCAGTATGGGGATTTAAATGTAATTCAAAAGTTGTGTCTGTTTATACCCTAACCTGCTTGAGGCATTTACGATACCTACATTATCACTCAAAGAAGATAAAGCATCAGTTATGTTGTGTTTTTTTTTTCAACTGTATTAATAACTTTAGTAAGTTAACATAATAATGATTATTTTGCAACTACAGAACCTCCCAGAATTGAAGATGTGACAGTGAAAGATTTGAATTTATACCAGAGCTTTTCTAAGCCAATCACCACAAAGGCTCAACTGGCTCATGAGAAAGAAATAAAGAAGTTAAATCTCCCATGGTGGAAGAAATTTAATGACAGACATGACTAAAAAAGCCAAGTTATAGCTTATTGAGACACCGTACCATCTGAGTGTACATCTGGTAAGTGAAACAGCTAAAATATCACACAAAAAATATCAGTTATTAAAACAAGATTTATCAACTCAATGACTTTTCAAGAGACTAATAAATAAGTATTAAACTAAGGCTCAAGTTTTGAGTGTTTTTGGTTCAGTAAAACAACATTGAATACTTTGATTTGATCTTTTGTATGTGTGTTTACATGTCTGGGAGCTTTATTTCCGAATTGAACTAGAAAGTAAAGCTTTTGTTATTTTGAACCTTTAGATCATTGAAAATTATCATACCAGATACTGCTTAATACATTAAATACCTTTATTTTGAGCAAAACACTCGCATTGTATTGATCTCTTACTGCCTGTATTTTTATATTCATTGGCATGCTGGATTTGATTAGATAGCTACAATATGATTGTTTTTACTAACATTATTACCATATAATTACATGGTAAAGATGAATAAAAGTACAATTATGAATACAAGAAACTAGTTTTTAAAAAAAGGTGAAAATCTTTGTGAATTAAAACTGTATAAATTAACTTTGTATTTCATTAAATGTGAATTAATTTTTCTAGTTTTCATTACAAAACACTTTAGCTAATTGATTTCGTTCTTTGTGAATCACTAATAATTGAGTTAAGTATGAAGTTTATTTTTATCTGTGTATGTTGTTGTTGAAAGAAGGACTTCTTGCATTGTTGTAAGACCTGTTACCTTGACAATAAGCAAAGAATTTTACTTTCTTCATATTCAAAACTGATATCTGGTTATTAACTGTTGCAGATTAGAAAAATATTGCAAGAAACTTTAAAGAGAAATACAAAATACAATCATATAGTAATATATTATTTGATTTAAAACTTTTCATCAACATCTAAATTAAAATCTTTCTGCATTTATTAATTCTCTTATCTTAGGTTGTTCCCTGTTTAGTTGTTGCGGGAAAGGAATCTATTCTTGTCCTTGAGCTGAATAATTAAATTAGTAATCCAGCACTGTGTTAAAGATTAAGTTTAAAAATAGTTTTTACATTACAAAGTACAGAATTTAAACTTTGAAATACACTCTTTTAGTCATAATACAGAAAATAATGAGATTATGTTTCCAGACTCAACCTTTGGTGTTTATATGATTGATTAATTAAATGAAATATTGTTACAAGTACTTCTCTGTAAGCAAGCAGCACACACTTGATTTAATGTTAATTAGCTGTAAGAAGCATAATCATATTTCCTAGAAGTGATACTGCTAAAAGAATAAGAGGCATGTGGAGAAGAAGTAATGAGCTGGTGACATAAACAGTTATTAAATGGCCAAGCCAATATCCTGTTCTAATCCAGCTCAAATGTATGGCACCAGTTAAAAAAGTAGCAAAACAACATGCCAACTAATCTGTGGCTACTTTAAAATATTTCCCAATAAAAATGTAAGGAAATGTTTTTTGATAATCCCAGACATTTGTTAGAAGCTTTGCCTGAACGGTGTTTGAAGATAGTAACATAATATTTTCATTTTGAAAGTGCAGATATGGTTTTATAGTAGTTTTTTCATCATAGCTAAGAAAAACAGTATCTTTCAATATGTATAAACAAATGACTTCAAGTAAAGCTATTTTTTTATTTTTGGAAATTTTTTTGCCATGTGGATGACAAAAAAAAAACCCATGGAAATTCAAGACAAATAATAACACAGATATTCGCAATTCTATTTTCAGTGTTTTGGTACACAGCTTTTGGTTTACATTCAGTTTTCTACCATATGTCATAGCTGTAATAGGTATAACAGGTTTCACTAGTTTATGTGGTAGCTCAGATAACATAGCAATTTTGCATCTTTTTATATCGTAGAGTTAGGTATTTGAAAGTGTACAATATCTAATAGAAAGTCATGGAATTTGGAAGTAGTTCTGAGGACAGTGTCAATAATTTCAATGTGCGGTCTATTTGTTTCATTATCATAAAAATTGTTCATAACACTATTGAGTGGGTCTTTCTGCTCAATACACAAAATAAGTTTATTTATAAATTCTTTGAAGCTCCTGTTTTCCAACAGACTTTTAAAAGTTGTTCTTGCTTCAACAGTTAATACAGACTCTTTTCAGATAAAATTATAAAACATGGTTGTCAATATCACTAAAATGATTAATGTGTTTAGTGGCAGTCAGGGGTGAAATTCTGCTGGTACTCACTGGTACTGAGTACTTGAAATTATGTTTTAAGGTGGTACTAGTACCAAAACTTATTTAAATTGCTTTGTTGTTGTTTATGTTTACACATAGATTTTTTTTCTCTTTCAAAAACAGGTCTACTTCACCCTGCTGAATATCTCTACTTTTTTTTTGAGAATTTTACACATGGTAGCAGTGGATTAAAACTCTTTTATTACTTAAAAAATATTTTTGTAAAGTTTCAATTTTTCATTCCATTTTTACAGTTCACCCATTTTATTCTCTAAGCATGAAGGTGATCAGTACAGCTGTTCTCTCTCTTCACTGATAAAATACACTATGAGTGCAACATTTTTGTATTGACTTGTAACACCAGACTTACGAGTATATTATGTTTGCTGAATTACCTAATCATCTATAAGTTTGCGGTGTAAAACAGGAAGTTTTAACTGTTTGCATTTGTAATACGTAAATGATTTGGCTTGGTCGATTTTTAAGTAGCCAAAAATGTAATAAAAATCACTTATCATTGTTTTCAGCACTTCAAAAGTAATAAATCTACAATGAAATTTTCTTGATTTTTCTAATGATTATTGAGAAATAATAATGTTAAAATTAACTCTCCAGTAATGCTCACATCTGTCTTCCACAATACACTAAAAAGTTGAATGCAAAGGTTTGCAATTTCAAACTAAGTGAAGATGAACTTTCATTACAATATATTTAAATTTAAAACCTGTATGCATGATTTAATTTGTTTTTGATAAATGAAATGAAATGTTTTAAAGAGCTAAATGTTAAAAGCTAGTATGGAGTTAAAATTTTTAATTATTCAAGTAAAAAACGAGATTTTATATTCTCATTGGTTGTAAAATATGATTGACAGATACATAGTGTAAGCTCCAACCAGATCTATGTCACACAATGATTGATGTCTTGTATCTCCCAGTTTCTACTTATAGAAGAGCTGAGGAAGCAAAGAATTTGTTCTGTTTGTATATGAATTATGAATGTGATCAATAATAACAGCAGTGGTTACATTACTAGTACAACTAGTTGCTGTTATTATCAGTAGTTATGTTTAGCAATTTTAGTAACTTTCTGTATGCTACTCAAATTTAAGTTATTATTTTTAACCCTATGGTGCACAGATTTGCTATCAAAGAGAAGGTAACACCCCCTCTTGTCACGTTTCATTGCAAAAATATAACTAATGGGTGAAATTGTTTGAAATTTGATAAAACATTCCTAAAAGTATTTAGTTTCAGAAAAAATAAAATATTTAATTTGTACTTTTTTACTACTTCTAATAAAAATTCGTTATTACATGTAGTTATTTGTCGCTAGTTCACCCACAAGGTTTTTTTTATATGAAGTATAAAAAATACTATTTTTAATATTACAGTTTTCACATTCCATTTGCATAATATCCAGAACCTCATAAATGAATATCAAGTTTTTTAATTAAAGTGAATGTTTATATTTTATTTTCCATTTTCTCTACTATATCACTATCTATTGTCATCAGCAGACAGTGCAATGAAATGTTTAAAATGAACAAATGGAAATATGTACATACCTTTCAACTCTTCCTAGAAATCCAGTAGTAGAGCCTTTTTTTTTCTTGTGTGTGTGTGATTTCATGTCTTTGTCTTTTCACTTATAGTTTATATTTAATATTCCCTTCAAATTCTTTGTCTTTTATCATTTATGCCAATACATTAACTGATGGCTGCAGGGCTTTATGAAGTTATTTTGGCAGACTCTCTGCAGAGATGTGTTGTCTAGACAAGATGGTGCTTTTGCATGTCATCTTGTTTATAACTTTTCACAATCCAGATGACAAGTTAAACTTATAAAAATCATTAAACCATTCAAATGTGGTTTTTAAAACACACATAATACACAATTAACTAAAATACAAAGTAAGACCTAAAAACAATTTAATTGTCTCTCTAACTATAGAATATTTAGATAATAAACCAACGTAAGTGCTATAGTCATTCATGCAGAAAACAATACTAATGACAGTTAGATCTACTTTATAATGCAAACTGTGCACCTATTTCAACCAAGTAGATGTACATTGTAGATCTCAAAGCAAAATGTAGAAGGCATGGCACCCATCAAAGGTTGTAAATTTATATCTGGTTCCCAGAGAATGCATTCACTGACTTTAGATCTCGCATGTCAAGTAGCTCAAACACATGTACATTAGCATGTAAATACTCATGTACATTGCCAGCTTATGTGGCTAACAGTGAACTGCTGCTAAAGTTGACATTAAAACTGCAGTTCAAGTTGTTTTGCTAAAGTTGACATTAAAACTGCAGTTCAAGTTGTTTTGTTAATGTTTCCATTTGAAACAAAGTAATTAAAACTTAAATAACATAAAAATTCAAATTATAACATACATTATAATGTAAATTTTATTGACACATATTGATAGTAAAGTGGTTTAATTAAATTTTTAATATAACGCAGTACCATATGCAGAAAGGAATTTAAAAATGGCACTGGGCATCATGGGATTAATATAAGTTATTCTGTTATTTTCTAAAAGTAAATATTTGTTCTTAAAGCTAATGATTAATGTTGTCAGGTGAACTTTGTGTAGGAAGCCCTACCAGCAGGTCAAGCCACCACCCTTTCAACTTAGCAAAATAGAAAGGAGAAAACACTGTTGTTCATCAAGGAATGCTAGAATTTGGACTGTTGTATCTGAACTACCATACTGTACAGGAGAAACTTTTGCTGAGGTGTCTCGGGGTTCAGGATCATGATTATGATAAAATTAAAACAAGATCTCTATTTTTAAAATCAGTAGTTAATACAAAAATATATAATTCATCATATTTAATTTCATTCAATGTTTCTTATACATTTCTATTTGGCTTAGTTTGCTCTTTCTTTGCTCTTTGGATAGCTCCAAAAATATTCTACTTTTTTTGGTTCTTAGCTATTCTGGATTTTCCAATATTTGGCATAGTGTTTTAACTGATATATAATTAATATTGGTTTCTGATTATTATTCTTTTTTTTCTGCAGCTATTAACCTTCTTTTCATTGCATCTATCTATTGTATAATGTATTGCTGCAGTTTATACGTTAATCTTCATCCAGGACTTTGTTTCTTCTTATACTTTCTTATTCAGTTTTAAAACAATTTCAAGATTATTAAGCAATTTGTCACTGCTACATGCTTTTCCTTTAACATAATTTAAAAAGAGAGCACTCCTGCTTTTAGGTTTTAAAAATATTTTGTGGAACTGTCACTAGGTATGTAGAGCAGCTAAAACTCTGCAGTGATTTAACTTTTGCAGTCTCTGACTGAACAGTTTCCAACATACAAAGTTCAATCATTTTTTTTGAAAGATAACATCAAATTCCATCATCCATTATTTATTTCCTTCCTGTACTGTTTGTTTTATTGTCAACATTTCTAATTTTTTTCTCATCACTTGTTTCTTTCTCTCTCTATATATATTTATGCAGAGTTGTTGTTAGTAACTTTTTTGCATTCTTGAGCAAAATTTGCCTCTCATTGTGACAAAGAATTTAACCAAGATGATGGCTTATGTTTTGGCTTTCTAGAGTGATGGTCTGGCTCTTAGATTTTGGTATATTAAAAAACCCAACATGGCGAAGTCTCTTTCAGAAAATTTGCTAGTCTTAGGTATCCAGATATTTCCCTCCTCTTAATTGTCCTTTGTCTCTATTTCCAGAAGGAACAAAAGTCCATTGCATTGCAATTCAAAGTTTCGTTTACTCCTGCAAAAAGGCATTTATAGGCGGCTTATTCGTGAACTTCTATGTCTTTAAACTATTTACAAGTTTACAATTTAGAAGTTAAGAAGCATTTTGAATCCACACAGCAAGTTTGACTTCCATGTGAGCAAAATATGGATTAAGTGTAAAAAGTGATCCAGTGTCCTCTAGTAGCTGCCAAAATGTGCCTGTGATCACTTTGTCAGGGTTCTTGCACTTTCAGGCAAAATAATTTCCACAACTTTTCCAGGATCAAGTCCCAAAATTTAATGACTTTTTTTTTAATGCAAAATCATATCCTTAGCATCTAATCTGAATATCATAATTTACTAGATCAACACACATACTCTAAATTGATTATACAAAGACATGATAGCCAATATGATTGATTTCTTCAGCACAACTAGTTCAGCAGGTCTGAGTAAGACATCTTTTGTCGGGATATACCAAGTACCCACCTCTACTGTTTCTATTTCAACTCTTCCAACCTTGAAGAAATTTACTCCTCTTTTTCCTTCAGTGTGGCTCTATTTTCTTTAGCACTACATCTCACAGCATTAGATTTTGCTAAAAAAGTAAGGTCATTTGTTCAGCCTTTTCATGAGCACCAAACAGATGTGCCTCTTCCAAAAGTCGCTTTTTCTTTTCAGGGTTCTAACTGCTGTATCAACAGCTTTCCTTTTTTCAGCCTGCTTGACTTTTTGTTTTCTATTGGCTACTTTTTCTTTAAGTACCTTCTGTACATTGTCTACCTGATGAGACTGTTGTCAGTAGGTCTTTTAATAAGGGGGCATTACAAACTCCTCCAACATCTCCAATGTGATCATTTATCAGCCTTCTTGCTACAAGTGATTTTTTTTTATTCTCCACTACCAATTCTTTGTTTACAGAAAACGTGTGCTCAACATCTGCTTGACTATGTGACAAGTTTATTATTAACTTCACGACAACCCAAAGATGTTTATAGTGGGGCTTTCCTTCCAGTGCAGAGTAAAACTTATCCAGTCCATCAAATTCTTTGTTGAAGGATGTGAAGGATACTGGGGAACCTTTGCTTCTTGAATTGTCCATGAGAAGTTGGAACTCTTTGATATTTGTGTCACATTGATGCAAATCTACGTGATCAGCATCAAAAAGTAATTTTAAACAGGTTGACAGCCAATGACAGGGTTGCTTTGCAGTTCATTGGCTGAGATGTAAGAATGCAGGATTCAACCAAGTTAAAGTATGAACTAACTGGTAGTTGACTGGGGATTTTACCATAAGCTTCTTTTAACATTGACGAGAAAACTTTGGCAATCATATTTGAACTGAAGTACACCTGTGTCACTTAGCTTTCCCTTCTTCATCAAACTAGACACAATGTTTTTCACAACAAACCCCACATCAACAGTGGATGTCACTTTGTAAATTGTCTTGTTCAAAACATTGATTTTGTTCAACTTTAAAGCAGAAGTGACAGAGGCCAAAACATCATATTTCACAAAACTGTAAAATGTTCCTTATTATGCTGTAGAGATCAACAGAAAGAAATGGCATCATTGGAGCATCTGTTTGATATGTTGCTAAAAAGGGTTCCAATTCTTGGGCAACAGAAATAAAAAATTCACTTTTGGCAGGAAAAAGTAGGTTTTTACAGCATTACATACAGTCTCAAATGGCTTTGTCTGAAGTTTATTAATTTTGCCAGTTTGAATATTTTTAACATACAACTCCAGTTGAGGCATAATGTGAAGAGCTTTCTGCATAACACTGACATTTTCCAGCCATCTATGCCGATAGAACTGTGAGAGGAATTTTGATGTACCTGTAACTGTTCAGTAGTCCTTCATTTTTTCTGGGGAATCCTAGAAAGGACAGTGCGTACTACAGAGGATTTCTTCGAGATTCCATTTTAAAGCAACACACCCATTTCTAAATGCATTATGCATTATATGTATACTACAGCTGCCAACATTTAGTAACTTCTTTTCAACATCTTTGCAAATGAGGTCAGAAACTTTCCAGTTCATATTGGGCCCATCCATTGACAATTGTGACAAGTTTTTAGTGCCCAAATCATGTATCATTGGTACAAGTCTATCCTGCTGGTCACTGGCAGTTAGTTGCATGGCCCATGAATTCAGAACTAACATATCTTGTTTTCACTACACAACCATCCCAGAACCTGGCTTGAATGTCAGGCTGCTTCATTTAAAGTAGTTTGTTCAAGCTCTCATCAGAAAGGAGTAAATAATGTCAGCACATCTTATCTCCTTTTTTGAGAAATGAACTAAAATATGGACACTGAAATCGAGCTGCAATCTCACTGTCAGGAAACTTGTGTCTAAATAGCTGTCAGATGTCATTAGTAGAATAAAAGTAGTAGTGAGACTCAACCACCTTGAGGGTCCACAGAACTTCAGATTTGAACAAATGTTCTGGAATTAGACAAGAGACTTGAACTAGTTGATGAAAGGCTTTTTTCATTAGTTTCTTGACTTGTACTTTGGACCTTTTACCACAGATGCATTCTGAACGTGCTTCTCTCCTGACATATGACTCTTCACTGTAGCTTCACCCATGTTATTGATATTGAAAGGTTTGTCACTGATGAAACATCTTGCTTCCAGGGTCTTTCTGAATCCAGTCACCATAGTCAGGATTGGTTATCGTATGAAATGTGCACTTTCCAGGCATTATTAACGTCAGGAGCAACTTTTGAAGAAAAGAAATTCAAAAAGAAAAAGTTTTCCTTCAGGCATTTGGCCATTCAGAATGTCATTTTCATTTATTTAAATAATAGAAAGTCTTGACAATAACATCTACATTATAGGTTCTAGGTAGGCCTAGCATTACTATGGTATTATGCTTACACCAAGGCTACATAGCATTAGACAGGGTCTACAGTTAGGTCCACAGTATGTTACCCAAACCTCAACAGTCTGCCATACGCCCCATTCAAAGACTACTTGTACCTATGCTAGGCTAGCATAAACCTAGTTGCTTTATTTTAGGCTACATCACATTAAAAAGATACTTTGGTTTTATGCTTAATACATAGACCCAATACAGTAGCCTATAGTTAAAGAACCATCGATGCTATTTTAATGATAATGGAACCTTGTGTTATCCATGGCAGCAACACTGAGGCCTTGGGTTTCTCAAACAAATTGGGGTGCCCCCTCTCTGAAATATCCAATGATTTATCTGAATGTTGCCCATCATGTTATCACTTTGGTTTTGAATAACCTCAAGTGTAGTGCCCCTAATAAAAAGATCATGATATGCAGTCAAAGGTCAATTGTCCAAACAGCTAACACTAACAGTACCTTACACTGCAAGTCCAATAAAAATCTGACTCTTTCTACAACATTCCACTGACACTGTTTATAAAAAAACAAAATGAAGGCTTAGAATATATTTGTTAATAATCATAACTAGTTTTCAAATGCATGTAATTTGTCCCAACAAAACTTCTACATTTGGAAATTTTGGCAGCCTAGTAACACTAAAGCTATAGGCGATTATTTTGATTATTATATACCAATGTTGTTTGTTCTGAGCTTGCCTATATAGCAAGGACGGCTCCAGAAGATTCTGTAGAGGGAGGGGGACTATTGGCTTGTAGCTCTCTGCTGAGCTTTAGATTAAGTGGCCCACAGAATGGTCCTTGAGTTGGCTCTATGATCAGGAGTCCCTTTGTACATAATGGTATGAACATTGTAATTAAGTTACAGAGTATGGAAATACTGTAATCCTGATCCTTCCTGATATTATGATCTGTTATTCAGTTTAATGTGATGGTCCTTAATTTGGAACTTGATGGCAGCAAAAAGGGATTATTTTTCATAAGTAAAGATAGGGACCAAATTTCTAAATGTAAGGCCACAATTTAGCAAGTAGTACAATGCCGAAATGGTTCATTCAACCAATGCATGATAATTTATCAAATTAGCGATAGCACAGAAATCCTGTGTTGTTTTGCAGATAAACAAGAGTCTGCACTTTTTTAAAAGTCAAACTCATAAACACTAGTAATGTGAAATCCTGGCATAGGTTTCTTAATTTAAAAATCAAGTCAGTAAATGCCAAAACACATATTTGACTAATTTGTACACAAAATCATTCCTTCAGTCACAACACATAACACTGTAATAGCTTACCAACAGTTGTTTAAGTAGGCCTTTATCTAGATGACTAAGCCCTTGTTGTAACATTACAACGTAATTTTAATCTCTTTCAGCCCCACTCTTCTTCTTTAGGCTATGCAATAGGCTTACATTTAATATTTTAATATAACTTTTGGTTTGAAACAAACTAATAGAATAAGATAAAAAGATGGTTATGGGTTAACATATTGTTACCTCTCTGGTCGTTAGTTAATTTTCCGTATAATTTCTTTCCGATGAAACTTTAGCGACACAAGTCCTTTCTTAAGTAAAACTGGTTTATTCTTTCTGAATACAACTTTGCAATACAGTTAATTTCCACAGTCGCGCTATAACAAACGCTATAATTCACAACGAACGTCTCACGTGCTCGACTCAACTGTCAATTACACATTACATTACATTGTTGCTGTCACTTCTTGGCGGCTTATATATACAAGACTACCGCATATCTAGTAGCCTCTCGAGACTTCAGGAAGGGACGTTGACGTTCGAGAATAGGACGTGTTACTAGGGTCACGTGACCCCCGCTGTCGTAACAATATTATTCACTTATGGCCCAAGGCTATGTCTATCATGCTTATAACCAAACAGCTTCAAAGTACATTACACTACTCTTTGAGCGTATTTTTGCCATGAATTTGTAAATGTTTAATAAACCTGTAACTTTTAAACCAGTGTCTCAGTCTCCCCAAAACAGCTTTTAATTTGAGAAAGGCATAGTTAACCCTTGTAAACTGGCCCTCATTGGAGTACCAACTGTTGAAGCATGCCACCAAAATATGTACACTTAAAAACAAGCCCAGCATCAAAGTTGCGACACTTTTTAATCGCCCTTGTTTTACTTACATGTTCTTATTGTTGATGTTTAAGTTAAAGTAAGGAGTAAGAACTGGATTCATAAAATCGCAATGATAAATATTGTGACTATGGGGAGTGGTATACAAAAAAAGACAATTGTTCAGTAGTAGTGGACAAGAAACATTTGCAGGATCACAAGAGAAATTCTAATCTACATTTCCCACATTTGGCATAGTAATCTATTATTTCAGAAGCATTTATTTCAATGTCTGTTCATATGCATTAGCATCAGCCTATTCAACCAAATCCTTGTCCATTTTATTCCTTAGCCACGTCTTCAACCTCTTCAGTTTAGAGTAACTCCTTTCCACTGTTGCCACTGTTACTGCATGTGTCGCATATACTTTCAACAGACAGTTAATTGTGGGGTATGCATTCTCATAAGAATCAAAGAACATTTCCACTGCAGACGATGGCCTATCCTCACTTTAGTGTGTGCCCACTGCTGGCATCACACTTGCACCTCTCCCATGAAACACACAGAGCACCAACTGCACCATCTTCTGTTAGGACATGTGAAGAAAGCAATGATAGTGTTTGACACTATCCAACAAGATCTCAAATATATCCTGGGAATTGATGCAGTTCCTTGGAATCAACTTGTTTATGGTCATAACTTGACACTGGAGCGGGCTAAACCGAACCTTAAGATCATTGATGACCTTGTCCAATGTGAAAATAGACTGACAATGGAATGCATTGTCATCAGCTATTGGAACATTTTCTCTGTGCACCTGATGTCTACTTGGCTTCAGTCAGCTTGACGAGTTCTGAAGATATTTTGTCCACATTCCCCATGATATCAAAAAACACGGTTTCTGAATTAATTGTGTTTTCAGCTAGGGGGTAAGTGATTTACCCACCATGGCGTACTGAATATCCTTTCTGTAACATTCTGGAAAGTGACAAAGTAATTACAAGTACATTTGACATACAGTGGAGACACACAATATCCTCTTTCTTGCACATTGTTGCCAGATACATGCTAGCTTTGGAACTTGTGTTTGGATCTGTCCATTTCATTATTGTTTCCAGAGCTTTTACAATACTTGTTAAGACAGACTGAAATAGAATTATAGAATCATGTCTCTTAACCCATCTGGTTTCACAAAGATTAATCACATGTGACTTATTGTAGCTATTGTGTTCCTTATAGAAACTGTCTTGGTCATTTCCCTAGGCTAAGGTTTAGTCCATGTGAAGAGCAAACAGTGTGATCACATGGCCTGTCTTGGAGGCAAATATGGTGGCTGCTCCTTTCTCGGATGATGTCATTAAACTTCCTTTGTCTGTTGCAATCCCAACACATTTTTCAACTGGAAGGTTTAATAACATAATATCTTCTTGGACAGTTTCTCCCAGTATTTTTTCCAGGTAAGACAGGCTTTGTATTTAGCATCAGTTCTGGATCATTGTCATAATTATTGTCATGACAGTCAAGTATTCGTAAAAAGTTTTCTTGAACACATTTCTGTTCATTGCCAAGATACACAAAAAGTAATTTGTTCTCTGTTTAATAAGTCCGTGGGTTCCTCAAACATGATCGAATACATTCCAGCTGTTTTTATTTTATTGCACACATTTCATTTCATGATGTTACCTATTGTTTCAATTATGCCATTCCAGGTTGTTTTGCTAATATATGTCACTCTGGAACTACTTGACTCGAAATGTTTTGCAAGTCTTTTATCTCCAGCATCGATCCTGTATCTTAGCAACTCTCTGAAATTACCTTCATTGTCCTTTTTTTCTGTTTCACCCATTGTTTGAGCTTTATCAGAAGCCATTGGGGCCATTTTCTATTGCCACAATGACCCCAAAATGGAGTATTTGATGACCACATAGAAGAACAGTTGAAACTATGGGGATTAGTCTTGCTCTATTATCCTGTGTAGTTTGTGCTTAAGAACTATATATTTGGAACAATATACCTTTTCCCTCTAAATGATGAGTATTTAGAAATTTCACGGCCCTATATACTGCCTACTGGTGATACTCCCGTGAATCACGTACGATTAGTGCACCGTCTTTACCAGTGAGTTTTGAAAATTTTCTTGGAGGTGTGGTAATAAAAGTATTGACTCAATATCTACAAAAAAACCCACTCTGTACTTGGCTTTATTCTAGCCATGGATACTGCACCAAATATTTAGGGTTAAAATATGGTTAGGTTCTTGTTTTGTGTGTGACAAGAATGGCATTATGTAGCCAGACGGTGACTTCCAACAGTTTTCTAGTATTCTTGTTTTTAATACGTCATCAACATTACTATATTCTATATAATTGCTAATGTCTAAGTAATGACAATATGGATCAGTAGTATCAACTTTCATGTCTTGTCGTAGCACTTGCTTAAATGGGACATTGGCCTTGACAGGGTTGTTGATTTTTGTGTTTTATCTGAAACACATTAAAAATTATTACTACTTATATTGGTCAAGACATTATGGGTACATGTTATCAATGTTCTTATAGCACAATACACTAATTTGAGACTGGATTATAAAATACAAAATCTTGTTCTCTGGTACTGGTAGCCAATTGATCTCATACCGAAAATATCAATCCAAGCACACACCAAAGAAAAACAACTGAAGGTTGTTTTCCAGCATGATTAACTTATTGGCATATTAATTCGTACTTGGATATAACCACTAGAGTGAAACTTTTTAAAGAAGTAAAAACAACAATGTCTCAAGATATTTAAATAAGGTTGAAAGAAAGGTTGATGGTCTATCACCTGTTGTGATGTAAATTTCAACCAAGTTTGGCTCAGCTTCTTCAGTGGTGGTCTGTCGATATAGTCAATGGTCTTACTATATGGTCAATGGTATTAAGGTCTTGCAAAAACAACTTCAACCAAGTCTTTGATCAACTTCCTAACCAAAGGGAATAAAAAAATTACACTTAGTAATGGCAAAAAATACATTGATTTATACATAATCTTAATTAATTTAGATTTTTATTAATAAAATAATATTTCTGAATGCTTAAGTACAAGATTTGGTAAAAGTCATACACTAAACAAATTTATATCGTAAATACTTTAATATTTAAACTCTAATACCAATGTTTGACTGCTGTAGTCGTACCAATTCAATGTTTGTTTATCCAAGGATGGAAAAAAGAAGTATAACGGGGATGTTGAAACTAGTCTTTAAGGTAGCACTGCCCCTTAAAACTGTACAAATTTTCATGCTGAGGAGACACTGTTTAACATTTCTTTTTAACCTTCAAGTTGAGCACAAAACAAAAATATGATGTCACAATCTCTTAAAGTACAATTTCAGTTATATATATATCATATGCATGATTAATGCAGCATGGATAAAGAAATACATAACGTTACGACAGCATAAGTCACGCAACGCATGCTCACAGCATGCTAGAGTTTCTCAATGAATCATGTATTTGCCCGCCAGCTCGAGTGTGATCTAAATGCCCTCTTTTTTTAGTATATATAAGCCTGGCAAAAAAAGACATCGGCAAATAGACAGTTGAGTCAAGCGAGAACAGTAGGCACCGTAAGTAAAGTGTGTGAGTCACTGTGATTTATAGCATGTGTTATAAAAGTTAAGTTTAGAGTGACGAGGTACGTACTGACTGACATTACTGTGTATTAAAAGTTTGTATCGTGGAAGAATAAACAAGTTTTAATCAAGATAGGACTTGTATCGCTAAAGTTTCCTGGAAAGCATTTATACCGGAAATTAACAAACAAGCAGATACGTAACAAACTGCTGTCAGAAATGGGATGGAAACCAGAAGTGGCAAATCAAACTACGACTTAGCAGATTTGATGGCAGCAATACAAGAACAGCAAAAGAAACAAGAAGAACGAGAAAAGAAACAAGAAGAGAGACTACAGCAGTGGTTGGAGGAAAAAGAAAATAAACAAGAAGAGAGAGATTACAGCAGTTGTTGGAGGAAAAAGAAAATAAACAAGAAAAGAGACTACAGAGGTGGTTGGAGAAGAAAGGAAAGAAACAAGAAGAACGAGAAGAAAAAACAAGAAGAGAGATTACAGCAGTTGTTGGAGGAAAAAGAAAAGAAACAAAAAGAGAAACTACAGTAGTGGTTGGAGGAGAAGGAAAAAAAACAAGAAGAGAGTCTACAGCAGTGGTTGGAGGAAAAAGAAAATAAGAAGAGAGACTACAGCAGTGGTTGAGGAGAAAGAAAATAAACAAGAAGTGAGACTACAGCAGTGGCAACTGGAACAAGAAAGAAAACAGAAAGAAAGTCCCCAACAACTACAGAAAAGTCAGCAACAGTGGCAAGAAGAACAAGGAGAGAGAGTACAACATCAGCATGAACTACAAATGGAAAATATTAGTGAATTAGATATATTAAAGGACGATTTACTGTCTTTTAAACAGGAAGGATATATTAACCATTGACTTAATCAGCCCCAGACAACAGAAAGCCCCTTCCAGACCCCGCAGCTAAACCCTAATCTTCAGTCCTGCCAGAAGTCAGCAATAGGGGTGATCTAGTATGAAGAAAGCCACAGGAATTCGATGGGAAGGCACCATGGAAAGCATATAGAGCACAAGTTGGGCTACTGGCAGAAATGAATGGATGGACAGAGGAGCAGAAAGCAGTGTACCTGGCAATGAGCCCTTCAGGACAACCACTGGAAATACTTGGACAGTTGTCGGCAGACAACAGGCACGAGTATAGAGCACTGGTAGCTGCTCTAGAACTCAGGTATGAAACTCAAAATCAGTCCAAAGTCTACAGGGCTAGGTTTAGGACGAGAGTCTAAAGGGGAGAGCCTGCAAGAGCTGGCACGGGATTTGGAAAGTATGGCACACAAGGCCTAACCAACTGCACCACCCGATGTCCTTAAGCTGTTGCTGAGAGATCAGTTTGTAGATGCCTTGGACAGTCCACAACTGAAGATACATGTAAAGCAAGCATACCCCTCTACTATACAAAATGCAATCGCCAGAGCTCTTGAATTCGAATCCTACATTAAATCCAGCGCAGAGGTACCAAGGCTGGTACAGTCATCAGGATTCAAGGCCAAAAAAGGGCAGCTTTCAGAGAAGTTTGAAGGACTTTGCTGGCACTGTAACAAACCTGGACACAAGAAAGCTCAATGCCGGAAACTTCAACACAGGGAAGATGCCACGGCAGAAAAGGCTGCTACCCAGAAAGGTTGTTGGAACTGTGTAGAGCAAGGACATATGCGGAGCCAGTGTAAGAAGAATACTACCAATAAGTCAGCTTTGGGGAAACCAGTAGTAATTCGTGTTGAGGGATGCCTACCAACCCCCACCGTGAATATCCCAACAGCTAGGTGTAAAATGCCAAGCACACATAGTGTCTACATGACAGGAAAGCTGAATGGCTAAAAGTGCAACTTTGTCATATATTCTGCATCTCAGCAAACCCTTGTGAGCATCATGATGCTGGATAACAAAGTAGTACCAGAAGCCATTCAGAAGCTCTGTGGTGTGACAGGACATTATGCAAGGTTGTGGGGACCAGTGTAGGTAACTGTTGAGCTCATGGGGTTAAAGGACAGACACAAAGTATACTTGGCTGACATTGAAGACCAACGCATACTAAGGTTGGACTACTTACTTCCGAGGAAGTGTGTAATTAATTTTGATAAAATTACGTTTGGCAACAACAAAGGCCAAATTCCGGAAAGTGTTAACAGAGAGGTTGAACTAACCAGGTATAGATATTAAAGCAGAGCAGAAGAAAGACCAAGATTTGAAGCCAATAATTGATTTTCTAAAAGCAATGTTTTACGCCCTGCCAGGGAGAAGGTAT
This sequence comes from Limulus polyphemus, assembly GCF_000517525.1. Classification (NCBI taxonomy): domain Eukaryota; kingdom Metazoa; phylum Arthropoda; class Merostomata; order Xiphosura; family Limulidae; genus Limulus; species Limulus polyphemus. Next base: position 52,829 of record NW_013666109.1, on the reverse strand, counting down.
CTAGCTTAAGCCCTGTGACATAGAACTATTGGGCACAATGGGACCAGTTGAAGCTTGAAGATGGTATTTTTGTCCAGAGATGGAAAAGTGACTACCTGGAAACGGTTATACTGAGAAAGTTACGGAAAGTTGTGCTGCATCAATCCCATGATAGTTTAACAGGAGAACATCTCGGAGTTAAGAAGACATTGAGTCACCTACGACAAAGATTTTACTGGATAGGTATGAGACAAGATGTAGAAGAATGATGCAGAACCTGCAGTTCCAAAAAAGGAGACCCAAGCGTGAGGGATGTGTTCTAATGAAGTTATATCAAGTTGCTGCACCAATGGAAAGAGTAGCCATTGACATTGCTGGTCCTTTGCCCCAAACT